>NW_024609795.1:172500-232500 GCF_018296145.1 Oncorhynchus tshawytscha
TGGATGAGGGGTGTGTGTGTTTGTATAGGCATGGGGTGAGTTTGAGATGTGTGATCTGTGAATAACTTTTACAGGGACTGTTAGAGATAAGTGTGACATAGTTACAGTTCTTTTACTGGCTCAGGACTAGCAGACAACACAAAGACATTCTCCATTCTCCTCAGAATGCCACTGACCGGAATGTTCCTGCTTTGGGCGTCTGTGTTTGTGTGAGAGTCGTTTGGGAGTTTACACAGCAAGAGGCCTGCATATCCATCTATCTGGCCCCTCTCTTTCTGTCTCTTTCCCCCCCTCCCTTCCTCCCTCCCTCCTTTACTCTCTCCGTTCCTCCCTCCTTTACTCCCTCCCTCCCTCCTTTACTTCCTCCCTTCCTCCCTCCCTCCCTCCTTTACTCTCTCTGTTCCTCCCTCCCTCCCTCCTTTACTCTCTCTGTTCCTCCCTCCCAATTAACAACTCATCTCCATTTCCTGTCAGTCTGACTGTAGAAGATATCAGTCTGCCTGTAAGCCTCTGTATGTCTCTGGAATCTCCTTGTGGTGTCTGATGCTCTCCTCAGGTGTTCACTGTAGAAGCTCTCCAAATCAGCTCAATAGTGAACACTCAGATTTCATAAAGTGGTATGCAAAATGTGTTTTGGTAAGTGAAATGTATCCCTTTTCCCCCCAAGATGTTTTGAGGGTTCTGAACAGCACTATAGTATTTGAAGTAGTAGCCTACAGTGACCACAAGTAGTGGATGTCAGCTCTTTTAGTATTTTTCCTGGGCTTCTAAAATATCACTGTCAAATACTATTTCATAAGTTATTTTGGTATAAGCACATTTGTCTTTATTGAGGTGGCAACAACCTGTTTGAAAAAGAGTTAGGAATGTGTTGTTTTCCACTAAAACACAGTTTCCAGAGGTATCACACACAATCATTATCTGGGAGCCTGTTATGAGGTTTATGTGTTGGTGTCCTAGTCTCTTCTTTAGGGCGAGGAATGTCTGTTTGCTCAGCCTGTGTTAACTGGCTATGTGGGTGTGATGGGCCTAGGAGACTAGTAGAGGAACACTGTGTGAAGAATCTGCCATCGCTGTGAGGACCTCTACTCCTTCTCATCTGGTTACAAGCTGCCACTGCACATTCTGTCTTCTCGGTCTCTCTCTCGGTCTCTCTCTGTCTCTCTCTCTGTCTCTCTCTCTGTCTCTCTCTCGGTCTCTCTCTCGGTCTCTCTCGGTCTCTGTCTCTCTCTCGGTCTCTCTCTCGGTCTCTCTCTCTCGGTCTCTCTCTCTCTCTCTCGGTCTCTCTCTCTCTCTCTCTCTCTCTCGGTCTCTCTCTCTCTCTCTCTCTCGGTCTCTCTCTCTCGGTCTCTCTCTCTCGGTCTCTCTCTCTCTCGGTCTCTCTCTCTCTCGGTCTCTCTCTCTCTCGGTCTCTCTCTCTCTCGGTCTCTCTCTCTCTCGGTCTCTCTCTCTCTCGGTCTCTCTCTCTCGGTCTCTCTCTCTCTCGGTCTCTCTCTCTCGGTCTCTCTCTCTCGGTCTCTCTCTCTCTCGGTCTCTCTCTCTCTCGGTCTCTCTCTCTCTCGGTCTCTCTCTCTCTCGGTCTCTCTCTCTCGGTCTCTCTCTCTCGGTCTCTCTCTCTCGGTCTCTCTCCCTCTCTTCCTTGTTCTCTAGCTCCCCCTCCCACTCTTTTCCTCTCTCTACCCCCTTCCCTTTCTCCATACATCTCACCCTCCATCCTCCTATTCCAAGCCTCTCTGTGCTCCCTGTCCAAACTTCTCTTTCAGACCCAAGCTAATCTCCTTCCTGGTTTCCATCCAGAATAAACTGGGAATTGGGAGATTAATTGGGGGTAAAATGTAATCACTACTTCCTATTAAATCACAATCATCCCACAGGTCAGCCCGGGGTTTATTTAGATAAATAGTCTGAGCTCTTATTTTGTAATCAGAAAACGGAGGTTCAGTAATGTTCCTGGGTTGTGTTCATTTGGCACCAAATGGGGAGGTACTATCTAAACTGGTCCAATGACACACTTGTTTTAGTTTTCTGTTGCAGAAGGTTTCACTACAGTGTGCACTAATGAATACTACCATGATGTATGTGGTGACTTCAGTCTGTTTTGGCTCCAAGCGCAACACTTTGAGTGCGTCATCATATTCATTGTTTATTGATTGTCATGATCTTTTCTAGATGGTTAATAACAGGGCTGTGGGGGAGAATGTCTCGTTACTCTACCATGTACTTTCATTGTTTCTCTGTTATTACAAATCTCTATGCAGGCTGTTGGCTGTGATATATACCAATAGCGAGAGGGGAAACCTAGTGTTGGGCTGTATTGTTGGCATGATGAGACATACACAAACATCCCCTATATGACCCTCAAACTCAACTCTGGACCTGGACGCCAGTTCCACTGTGTTTTCATTGTTCCCCTCTAACCAGGGACAGATTTAGACCTGGATGCCAGTTCCACTGTGTTTTCATTGTTCCCCTCTATCCAGGGACAGATTTAGACCTGGATGCCAGTTCCACTGTGTTTTCATTGTTCCCCTCTAACCAGGGACAGATTTAGACCTGGATGCCAGTTCCACTGTGTTTTCATTGTTCCCCTCTAACCAGGGACAGATTTAGACCTGGATGCCAGTTCCACTGTGTTTTCATTGTTCCCCTCTAACCAGGGACAGATTTAGACCTGGATGCCAGTTCCACTGTGTGTTTTCATTGTTCCCCTCTAACCAGGGACAGATTTAGACCTGGATGCCAGTTCCACTGTGTTTTCATTGTTCCCCTCTAACCAGGGACAGATTTAGACCTGGATGCCAGTTCCACTGTGTTTTCATTGTTCCCCTCTAACCAGGGACAGATTTAGACCTGGATGCCAGTTCCACTGTGTGTTTTCATTGTTCCCCTCTAACCAGGGACAGATTTAGACCTGGATGCCAGTTCCACTGTGTGTTTTCATTGTTCCCCTCTAACCAGGGACAGATTTAGACCTGGATGCCAGTTCCACTGTGTTTTCATTGTTCCCCTCTAACCAGGGACAGATTTAGACCTGGATGCCAGTTCCACTGTGTTTTCATTGTTCCCCTCTAACCAGGGACAGATTTAGACCTGGGACACCAGGTGAGTGTAATTAATGATCAGGTAGAACAGAGAACCAGCAGGCTCTGGACCTTGTAGGGTCAGAGTTGAAATGCCCTTCCCCATGACCTTCATGACTGTTTAAATGTCTTGTAGCTTGATCTCTACCAGTTCTCTCTCTCTTCTGTTCTCATGGTGTATAGTTTTCTGGGTCTAACTCCCCAACATGATATCACTTCAGGTCTAACTCCCCAACATGATATCACTTCAGGTCTAACTCCCCAACATGATATCACTTCAGGTCTAACTCCCCAACATGGGTATCACTTCAGGTCTAACTCCCCAACATGATATCACTTCAGGTCTAACTCCCCAACATGATATCACTTCAGGTCTAACTCCCCAACATGATATCACTTCAGGTCTAACTCCCCAACATGGCATCACTTCAGGTCTAACTCCCCAACATGATATCACTTCAGGTCTAACTCCCCAACATGATATCACTTCAGGTCTAACTCCCCAACATGATATCACTTCAGGTCTAACTCCCCAACATGATATCACTTCAGGTCTAACTCCCCAACATGATATCACTTCAGGTCTAACTCCCCAACATGGCATCACTCCCCAACAGGTCTAACTCCCCAACATGATATCACTTCAGGTCTAACTCCCCAACATGATATCACTTCAGGTCTAACCATGATATCACTTCAGGTCTAACTCCCCAACATGGCATCACTTCAGGTCTAACTCCCCAACATGATATCACTTCAGGTCTAACTCCCCAACATGGCATCACTTCAGGTCTAACTCCCCAACAGGGTATCACTTCAGGTCTAACTCCCCAACATGATATCACTTCAGGTCTAACTCCCCAACATGGTATCACTTCAGGTCTAACTCCCCAACATGATATCACTTCAGGTCTAACTCCCCAACATGGCATCACTTCAGGTCTAACTCCCCAACATGGCATCACTTCAGGTCTAACTCCCCAACATGGCATCACTTCAGGTCTAACTCCCCAACATGGTATCACTTCAGGTCTAACTCCCCAACATGGTATCACTTCAGGTCTAACTCCCCAACATGGCATCACTTCAGGTCTAACTCCTCAACAGGGCATCACTTCAGGTCTAACTCCCCAACATGGCATCACTTCAGGTCTAACTCCACAACATGGCACTCAAGGGCGCACCTCTGGGTCATGTTCAGTAGGTACCAAATAGAAGAAAATGGTACAAAATAGAGTGATACGGGGAGGTACTATCTGAGCATGTCCAATAACAAATGCATTTATTTTCCCACGTTGCAAAATGTTTTGCTACATTTGCCTTAATGAAGACGGTTAATGAACGTACTCTACCAAACCACACCACTGTGTTGATTCTGAAACCAATCCTGGGAACCAGAGTAAATATCCTAGCAGTGTATTTATTGGGCCTGAGATTGAGATAAAGAGGGATTTGTCCTTTATTTATTTTTACTGTGACTGCGTTTCATTTAATGTACTGTGCTTAATGGGTGTAATCAAAGCATCACGCTGGCTCCTCTCAGGTTGGCCGTGTTGTGTCACAGTTTGGTAGGACTGTTTGCTTTGGAACATCATGGTGTGGTCTCTCTCTCTGTCTCTCTCTCTGTCTCTGTCTCTCTCTGTCTCTGCTCCAGTTAAGCTAGCTTTTGGGGAGAACTTGGACGAGGAATGATGGCGAAAAATGTTTCTCTTTCTTTATTTGTCCCTCTCTTTGTCCCCCCTCTCTCTCTCTCTGTTCCCCTCTCTCTCTCTCTCTCTCTGTTCCCCTCTCTTTCTCTTTGTCCCTTTCTTTGTCCCTTTCTCTTTCTCTCTCTGTTTCCCCTCTCTCTCTCTCTCTCTGTTCCCCTCTCTTTCTCTCTCTGTTCCCCTCTCTCTCTCTCTCTGTTCCCCTCTCTTTCTCTTTGTCCCTTTCTCTCTCTTTCTTTGCCCCCCTCTCTCTCTGTTCCCCTCTCTTTCTCTCTCTGTTCCCCTCTCTTTCTCTCTCTGTTCCCCTCTCTCTCTCTCTCTGTTCCCCTCTCTTTCTCTTTGTCCCTTTCTCTCTCTTTCTTTGCCCCCCTCTCTCTCTTTCTTTCCCCCCCCCCCCCTCTCTCTCTCTGTTCCCCTCTCTTTCTCTCTCTGTTCCCCTCTCTCTCTCTCTCTGTTCCCCTCTCTTTCTCTTTGTCCCTTTCTCTCTCTTTCTTTCCCCCCCCTCTCTCTCTCTCTGTTCCCCTCTCTTTCTCTCTCTGTTGCCCCCCTCTCTCTCTCTCTGTTCCCCTCTCTTTCTCTTTGTCCCTTTCTCTCTCTTTCTTTGCCCCCCTCTCACTCTCTCTCTGTTCCCCTCTCTTTCTCTCTCTGTTCCCCTCTCTCTCTGTTCCCCTCTTTCTCTTTGTCCCTTTCTCTCTTTCTTTGCCCCTCCCTCTCTCTCTCTGTTCCCCTCTCTTTCTCTCTCTTTTCCTCTCTCTCTCTCTCTCTCTGTCCCTCTCTCTCTCTCTGTTCCCCTCTCCTTCTCTTTGTTCCTTTCTCTCTCTCTTTCTTTGTCCCCCTCTCTCTCTCTCTCTGTTCCCCTCTCTTTCTCTTTGTCCCTTTCTCTCTCTTTCTTCCCCCCTCTCTCTCTCTCTGTTCCCCTCTCTTTCTCTCTCTGTTCCCCTCTCTCTCTCTCTCTCTGTTCCCCTCTCTTTCTCTTTGTCCCTTTTCTCTCTTTCTTTCTTTGCCCCCCTCTCTCTCTCTCTCTGTTCCCCTCTCTTTCTCTCTCTGTTCCCCTCTCTCTCTGTTCCCCTCTTTCTCTTTGTCCCTTTCTCTCTCTTTCTTTGCCCCTCCCTCTCTCTCTCTGTTCCCCTCTCTTTCTCTCTCTGTTCTCTCTCTCTCTCTCTCTCTCTGTCCCTCTCTCTCTCTCTGTTCCCCTCTCTTTCTCTTTGTTCCTTTCTCTCTCTCTTTCTTTGTCCCCCTCTCTCTCTCTCTGTTCCCCTCTCTTTCTCTTTGTCCCTTTCTCTCTCTTTCTTTGTCCCCCCCCCCTCTCTCTCTCTCTGTTCCCCTCTCTTTCTTTCTCTCTCTGTTCCCCTCTCTTTCTCTTTGTCCCTTTCTCTCTCTTTCTTTGCCCCCCTCTCTCTCTGTTCCCTCTCTCTCTCTCTGTTTCCCCTCTCTTTCTTTCTCTTTGTCCCTTTCTCTCTCTTTCTTTGCCCCCCCTCTCTCTCTCTCTGTTCCCCTCTCTATCTCTCTCTGTTCCCCTCTCTCTCTCTCTCTGTTCCCCTCTCTTTCTCTTTGTCCCTTTCTCTCTCTTTCTTTGCCCCCCTCTCTCTCTCTCTGTTCCCCTCTCTCTCTGTTCCCCTCTTTCTCTTTGTCCCTTTTCTCTCTCTCTTTCTTTGCCCCCCCCTCTCTCTCTCTGTTCCCCTCTCTTTCTCTCTCTGCCCCCCCCCCTCTCTCTCTCTCTGTTCCCCTCTCTTTCTCTTTGTCCCTTTCTCTCTCTTTCTTTCCCCCCCCCCCCCTCTCTCTCTCTGTTCCCCTCTCTTTCTCTCTCTGTTCCCCTTTCTCTCTCTGTTCCCCTCTCTTTCTCTCTCTCTTTCCCCTCTCTCTCTCTCTCTCTGTTCCCCTCTCTCTCTCTGTTCCCCTCTCTTTCTCTGTCCCTTTCTCTCTCTCTTTCTTTGTCCCCCTCTCTCTCTGTTCTCCTCTTCCCCTCTCTTTCTCTTTGTCCCTTTCTCTCTCTCTTTCTTTGTCCCCCCTCTCTCTCTGTTCCCCTCTCTTTCTCTTTGTCCCTTTCTCTCTCTCTTTCTTTGTCCCCCTGTCTTTGTCCCTCTCTCTCTCTCTGTTCCCCTCTCTTTCTCTTTGTTCCTTTCTCTCTCTCTTTCTTTGTCCCCCCTCTCTCTCTCTCCCCTCTCTCTCTGTTCCCTTCTTTCTCTTTGTCCCTTTCTCTCTCTTTCTCTTTGTCCCTTTCTCTCTCTTTCTTTGCCCCCCTCTCACTCTCTCTCTGTTCCCCTCTCTCTCTGTTCCCCTCTTTCTCTTTGTCCCTTTCTCTCTCTTTCTTTGTTCCCCCCCCCTCTCTCTCTCTGTTCCCCTCTCTTTCTCTCTCTGTTCCCCCTCTCTCTCTCTCTGTTCCCCTCTCTTTCTCTTTGTCCCTTTCTCTCTCTTTCTTTGCCCCCCTCTCTCTCTGTTCCCCTCCTCTCTCTCTGTTCCCCTCTCTTTTCCCTCTCTCTGTTGTCCCCCCCCTCTCTCTCTCTGTTCCCCTCTCTTTCTCTCTCTGTTGTCCCCCTCTCTCTCTGTTCCCCTCTCTCTCTCTCCCTCTCTTTTCTTTTCCCCTCTCTCTCTCTGTTCCCCTCTCTTTCTCTGTCCATTTCTCTCTCTCTTTCTTTGTCCCCCTCTCTCTCTGTTCTGTCTCCCTCTCTTTCTCTTTGTCCCTTTTCTCTCTCTTTCTTTGTCCCCCCCTCTCTCTCTGTTCCCCTCTCTTTCTCTTTGTCCCTTTCTCTCTCTCTTTCTTTGTCCCCCTGTCTTTGTCCCTCTCTCTCTCTCTGTTCCCCTCTCTTCCTCTTTGTTCCTTTCTCTCTCTCTTTCTTTGTCCCCCTCTCTCTCTCTCTGTTCCCCTCTCTCTCTGTTCCCTTCTTTCTCTTTGTCCCTTTTCTCTTTGTCCCTTTCTTTCTTTCTTTTCCCCCCTCTCTCTCTCTGTTTCCCTCTCTTTCTCTTTGTCCCTTTCTCTCTCTCTTTCTTTGTCCCCCTGTCTTTCTCTTTGTCCCTTTCTCTCTCTCTTTCTTTGTCCCCCCTCTCTCTCTCTCTGTTCCCTCTCTCTCTGTTCCCCTCTCTTTCTCTTTGTCCCTTTCTCTCTCTTTCTTTGTCCCCCCCTCTCTCTCTGTTCCCCTCTCTTTCTCTTTGTCCCTTTCTCTCTCTCTTTCTTTGTTTCCCCCTCTCTCTCTGTTCTCTCTCTCTCTCTCTGTTCCCCTCTCTTTGTCCCTTTCTCTCTCTCTTTCTTTGTCCCCCCCCTCTCTCTGTTCCCCTCTCTTTCTCCATAAAGGTAATTATAAGGACTTTAATAGGACCTTCTAGTCTGGTTGTAATCAGTCAATTTTAAAATTGGACTCAACATCATGGCGATTACCTGGGCTAGTTTCCTGTCAGCTTCCTGTTACACACACACACACACACACACACACACACACACACACACACACAAGCTGAGTTAGGGGATTGTTGGTACAGGGTAGTGCTAGTGATGATGCGTGGTGCCTGACCTATATATTAGCTGGTAAATGTGCCATTCAGCTGACAGGGGGATCAGAGAGAGTCATGCTGCATCCAAACCAAATGACCAACTGACTAAACTCAGCCAGGCTTTGGGATTTCACCCTCTTAATTCTCTGTAGGCACTGGAATGTTCCGCTCCTCACAGCACAAACACACTTATCTTACACTTACACAACCAGATGGCGACAGGGGCACAGACACACACACACGGACGGAGACGAGGCACAGACACACACACACACACGGACGGAGACGGGGCACAGAGACACACACACGGACGGAGACGGGGCACAGAGACACACACACGGACGGAGACGGGGCACAGAGACACACACACGGACGGAGACGGGGCACAGAGACACACACACACACACACGGACGGAGACTGGGCACAGAGACACACACACACACACACGGACGGAGACGGGGCACAGAGACACACACACTCAGACGGACGGAGATGGGGCACAGAGACACACACACTCACACGGACGGAGACGAGACACACACACACGGACGGAGACGAGGCACAGAGACACACACACACACGGACGGAGACGAGGCACAGAGACACACACACGGACGGAGACGGGGCACAGAGACACACTCACACGGACGGAGACGGGGCACAGAAACACACTCACACGGACGGAGACGGGGCACAGAGACACACACACGGACGGAGACGAGGCACAGAGACACACTCACACGGACGGAGACGGGGCACAGACACACACACACGGACGGACGGAGACGGGGCACAGAGACACACACACACACACGGACGGAGACTGGGCACAGAGACACACACACACACACAGACGGAGACGAGGCACAGAGACACACACACTCAGACGGACGGAGACGGGGCACAGAGACACACACACGGACGGAGACGAGGCACAGAGACACACACGGACGGAGACGGGGCACAGAAACACACACGGACACGGACTCACACGGACGGAGACGGGGCACAGAGACACACACACACACACGGACGGAGACGAGGCACAGAGACACACACAGACGGACGGAGACGGGGCACAGAGACACACTCACACGGACGGAGACGGGGCACAGACACACACACACACGGACGGAGACGGGGCACAGAGACACACTCACACACACACGGACGGAGACTGGGCACAGAGACACACACACACACACACAGACGGAGACGAGGCACAGAGACACACACACTCAGACGGACGGAGACGGGGCACAGAGACACACACACACAGACGGAGACGAGGCACAGAGACACACACACTCAGACGGACGGAGACGAGACACACACACACGGACGGAGAGGAGGCACAGAGACACACAACCAGATGGCGACAGGGGCACAGACCCACACACACGAGCAGCCCCACCACACATCACCATATCATCATTCTAACCTCAGTACTATTATGTGCCTCCAGTCTGGACTGACTGATGATGAAAATAGAGTGTTTGACTAGACCGACCTCTGCTGCTGGTTGGACTAGTCTGGACACGCACACACATACGCACTCACGCACGCACGCACATACATGCACACACACACTCAGTCTTGTACAGCTAACCTTGTGGGGACACATAATTCAGTCTCATTCAAAATCCTATTTTCCCTAGCCGTAACCCAAAAAATGGAACCTTAACCCTAAACCTAACCCTAGCTCCTAACCCCAACTCTTAACATAATTCTAACCTTAATCCTAAACCCCCTAGAAATAGCATTTGACATGGGGACTAACAAAATGTCCCAGTTGGTCAAATTTTTGTTAATTTCTGTTCAACACGTCCTCTCACAGACAGACAGTCAGACAAACAGACAGACAGACAGCGTCTCTTCCTCAGAGGCAGCAGTGCTGAGAGACTTCTCTGTCAGAGTCTGGGGTTTGGGGGTGGGGGTCTCAGGTTGTGGTTTGGGTTTAGTTGGGTCTCAGTGTCATAGATGAGTCTTATAGAAGTGTGGGCCGGTGGTTGGTTGGGTTTGATTATGGGACAAGTTGTGTCTTGAATGAAGGTATCTTATAGAAGTTTGGGTTGGGGGAAGTTGGAGTGGGGGTATTTTGGGTGGGGATTCCAGACCTCTCCTGGTCAGCTTTGAGGGGGGACTATGGGACTAGCCCTCTGGTTGACCCTTTCCCCTCTTCCTGACTGTGTGTGTGTGTGTCGGGGTCATCCCTGAAACAATGGCCCTAGTCACTGTGTGTCTAATGTATGCTGGTCGGTGTCGGGGCTGAGACTGTGGGTGTAATTAATGTATGCTGGTCGGTGTCGTGGCTGAGACTGGGTGTAATTAATGTATGCTGGTCAGTGTCGTGGCTGAGACTGTGGGTGTAATTAATGTATGCTGGTCGGTGTCGTGGCTGAGACTGTGGGTGTAATTAATGTATGCTGGTCAGTGTCGTGGCTGAGACTGGGTGTAATTAATGTATGCTGGTCAGTGTCGTGGCTGAGACTGTGGGTGTAATTAATGTATGCTGGTCAGTGTCGTGGCTGAGACTGTGGGTGTAATTAATGTATGCTGGTCGGTGTCGTGGCTGAGACTGTGGGTGTAATTAATGTATGCTGGTCGGTGTCGTGGCTGAGACTGTGGGTGTAATTAATGTATGCTGGTCGGTGTCGTGGCTGAGACTGTGGGTGTAATTAATGTATGCTGGTCAGTGTCGTGGCTGAGACTGTGGGTGTAATTAATGTATGCTGGTCGGTGTCGTGGCTGAGACTGTGGGTGTAATTAATGTATGCTGGTCGGTGTCGTGGCTGAGACTGTGGGTGTAATTAATGTATGCTGGTCGGTGTCGTGGCTGAGACTGTGGGTGTAATTAATGTATGCTGGTCGGTGTCGTGGCTGAGACTGTGGGTGTAATTAATGTATGCTGGTCGGTGTCGTGGCTGAGACTGTGGGTGTAATTAATGTATGCTGGTCGGTGTCGTGGCTGAGACTGTGGGTGTAATTAATGTATGCTGGTCGGTGTCGTGGCTGAGACTGTGGGTGTAATTAATGTATGCTGGTCGGTGTCGTGGCTGAGACTGTGGGTGTAATTAATGTATGCTGGTCGGTGTCGTGGCTGAGACTGTGGGTGTAATTAATGTATGCTGGTCGGTGTCGTGGCTCAGACTGTGGGTGTAATTAATGTATGCTGGTCGGTGTCGTGGCTGAGACTGTGGGTGTAATTAATGTATGCTGGTCGGTGTAGTGGCTGAGACTGGGTGTAATGCAGAGTATGTGAGCGGCGCTCCACTTCCTTTACCAACCGTTCCACTAAAAACTGTTCTGTGCTCACAGGATCAAAACTGTTCCGTGCTCACAGGATCAAAACTGTTCTGTGCTCACAGGATCAAAACTGTTCCGTGCTCACAGGATCAAAACTGTTCCGTGCTCACAGGATCAAAACTGTTCCGTGCTCACAGGATCAAAACTGTTCCGTGCTCACAGGATCAAAACTGTTCTGTGCTCACAGGATCAAAACTGTTCTGTGCTCACAGGATCAAAACTGTTCTGTGCTCACAGGATCAAAACTGTTCTGTGCTCACAGGATCAAAACTGTTCTGTGCTCACAGGATCAAAACTGTTCTGTGCTCACAGGATCAAAACTGTTCCGTGCTCACAGGATCAAAACTGTTCTGTGCTCACAGGATCAAAACTGTTCTGTGCTCACAGGATCAAAACTGTTCTGTGCTCACAGGATCAAAACTGTTCTGTGCTCACAGGATCAAAACTGTTCCGTGCTCACAGGATCAAAACTGTTCTGTGCTCACATGATCAAAACTGTTCCGTGCTCACAGGATCAAAACTGTTCCGTGCTCACAGGATCAAAACTGTTCTGTGCTCACGCCTCTCCCAATTCGCTCCCTCCATTAAAATCACAATTGAACCAACCGCCATCTATCTTGGTGACTTCCTGGACGTACCAATTGGTTTTGAACTATTGAAACCACACCATATGAATTTAATGGAAAGAAGTGCTCATCATTTCAAATAGGCCACATGTCATATTAAACAGCATATAACCACTCTAAATAGGTCAGGAGACAGACAGGGAGACGAAGAAGGAACCAAAATGAATTATTTAGGCTGTATTATTTATATTATTTCAAGCCTACAGTTACAAAGAAATACATTGTGAAGCATTTGGGACTCTGGCTGGTAGGGACATAAAGCTCTCAGCAATTAAACAACATTATGTTGTATTAAGTCATTATAGTCTATAAATTGCTCATACAGTCTGTGACTTACTTCAAATTAAATACAAATTAAATAAAAATGCCTTATTAGGTTCAGTGCCTTTTGAATTCATTTTTAGAAACATGAGTTTGGCCAGTCTGTGGCCTCAGGGTCATGTGATGGTGTCTGGAGAGCAGGGCAGCAGTGGAGAACATCCTCTCAGACCTGGCAGAGCCACTGGGGATGATAACACCTTCGGGACGCTCTTGCCAGGCTGGGCAGAGATGCAGAGTTGTTTTTAGTAAATGTTTCAATAGGTAGTCCTAAAGGTTGTTCTATAGGTAGTCCTAAAGGTTGTTCTATAGGTAGTCCTAAAGGTTGTTCTATAGGTAGTCCTAAAGGTTGTTCTATAGGTAGTCCTAAAGGTTATTCTATAGGTAGACCTAAAGGTTGTTCTATAGGTAGTCCTAAAGGTTATTCTATAGGTAGTCCTAAAGGTTGTTCTATAGGTAGTCCTAAAGGTTGTTCTATAGGTAGTCCTAAAGGTTGTTCTATAGGTAGTCCTAAAGGTTATTCTATAGGTAGACCTAAAGGTTGTTCTATAGGTAGTCCTAAAGGTAGACCTAAAGGTTTTTCTAAAGGTTGTTCTATAGGTAGTCCTAAAGGTTTTTCTATAGGTAGTCCTAAAGGTTTTTCTATAGGTAGTCCTAAAGGTTTTTCTATAGGTAGTCCTAAAGGTTTTTCTATAGGTAGTCCTAAAGGTTTTTCTATAGGTAGTCCTAAAGTTTTTTTTATATGTTAACCTAAAGGTTTTTCTATAGGTAGTCCTAAAGGTTTTTCTATAGGTAGACCTAAAGGTTTTTCTATAGGTAGTCCTAAAGGTTTTTCTATAGGTAGACCTAAAGGTTTTTCTATAGGTAGGCCTAAAGGTTATTGTATAGGTAGTTCTAAAGGTTATTTTATAGGTAGTCCTAAAGGTTTTTCTATAGGTAGTCCTAAAGGTTATTCTATAGGTAGTCCTAAAGGTTGTTCTATAGGTAGTCCTAAAGGTTGTTCTATAGGTAGTCCTAAAGGTTATTCTATAGGTAGTCCTAAAGGTTGTTCTATAGGTAGTCCTAAAGGTTGTTCTATAGGTAGTCCTAAAGGTTGTTCTATAGGTAGTCCTAAAGGTTGTTCTATAGGTAGTCCTAAAGGTTATTCTATAGGTAGACCTAAAGGTTGTTCTATAGGTAGTCCTAAAGGTAGACCTAAAGGTTTTTCTATAGGTAGACCTAAAGGTTGTTCTATAGGTAGTCCTAAAGGTTTGTCTGTAGGTAGTCCTAAAGGTTTTTCTATAGGTAGTCCTAAAGGTTTTTCTATAGGTCGGCCTAAAGGTTTTTCTATAGGTCGGCCTAAAGGTTATTGTATAGGTAGTTCTAAAGGTTATTTTATAGGTAGGCCTAAAGGTTTTTCTATAGGTAGTCCTAAAGGTTATTGTATAGGTAGTTCTAAAGGTTATTTTATAGGTAGGCCTAAAGGTTTTTCTATAGGTAGGCCTAAATGTTATTGTATAGGTAGTTCTAAAGGTTATTTTATAGGTAGGCCTAAAGGTTTTTCTATAGGTAGTCCTAAAGGTTATTTTATAGGTTAACCTAAAGGTTTTTCTATAGGTAGTCCTAAAGGTTTTTCTATAGGTAGACCTAAAGGTAGACCTAAAGGTTTTTCTATAGGTAGTCCTAAAGGTTTTTCTATAGGTAGTCCTAAAGGTTATTTTATAGGTTAACCTAAAGGTTATTTTATAGGTAGTCCTAAAGGTTTTTCTATAGGTAGACCTAAAGGTTATTTTATAGGTTAACCTAAAGGTTATTTTATAGGTAGTCCTAAAGGTTTTTCTATAGGTAGTCCTAAAGGTTGTTCTATAGGTAGTCCTAAAGGTTTTTCTATAGGTAGTCCTAAAGGTTATTTTATAGGTTAACCTAAAGGTTATTTTATAGGTAGTCCTAAAGGTTTTTCTATAGGTAGACCTAAAGGTTATTTTATAGGTTAACCTAAAGGTTATTTTATAGGTAGTCCTAAAGGTTTTTCTATAGGTAGTCCTAAAGGTAGACCTAAAGGTTGTTCTATAGGTAGTCCTAAAGGTTGTTCTATAGGTAGTCCTAAAGGT
Source organism: Oncorhynchus tshawytscha (assembly GCF_018296145.1). Lineage (NCBI taxonomy): Eukaryota > Metazoa > Chordata > Actinopteri > Salmoniformes > Salmonidae > Oncorhynchus > Oncorhynchus tshawytscha. The sequence goes on from NW_024609795.1 coordinate 187,114, forward strand.
TTTTCTATAGGTAGTCCTAAAGGTAGTCCTAAAGGTAGACCTAAAGGTTTTTCTATAGGTAGACCTAAAGGTAGACCTAAAGGTTATTTTATAGGTAGTCCTAAAGGTTTTTCTATAGGTAGTCCTAAAGGTTATTTTATAGGTTAACCTAAAGGTTATTTTATAGGTTAACCTAAAGGTTATTTGTATAGGTAGTCCTAAAGATTTTTCTATAGATAGACCTAAAGGTAGTCCTAAAGGTTATTTTATAGGTTAACCTAAAGGTTATTTTATAGGTAGACCTAAAGGTTTTTCTATAGGTAGTCCTAAAGGTTTTTCTATAGATAGACCTAAAGATTTTTCTATAGATAGACCTAAAGGTAGTCCTAAAGGTTATTTTATAGGTTAACCTAAAGGTTATTTTATAGGTAGACCTAAAGGTTTTTCTATAGGTAGTCCTAAAGGTTTTTCTATAGATAGACCTAAAGGTAGTCCTAAAGGTTATTTTATAGGTTAACCTAAAGGTTATTTTATAGGTAGTCCTAAAGGTTTTTCTATAGGTAGTCCTAAATGTTTTTCTAAAGGTAGACCTAAAGGTTTTTCTATAGGTAGTCCTAAAGGTTTTTCTATAGATAGACCTAAAGGTAGTCCTAAAGGTTATTTTATAGGTTAACCTAAAGGTTATTTTATAGGTAGTCCTAAAGGTTTTTCTATAGGTAGTCCTAAATGTTTTTCTATAGGTAGTCCTAAATGTTTTTCTAAAGGTAGACCTAAAGGTTTTTCTATAGGTAGTCCTAAAGGTAGTCCTAAAGGTAGACCTAAAGGTTTTTCTATAGGTAGACCTAAAGGTTTTTCTATAGGTAGACCTAAAGGTAGACCTAAAGGTTTTTCTATAGGTAGACCTAAAGGTTTTTCTATAGGTAGACCTAAAGGTTTTTCTATAGGTAGGCCTAAAGGTTGTTCTATAGGTAGTCCTAAAGGTTGTTCTATAGGTAGTCCTAAAGGTTTTTCTATAGGTAGACCTAAAGGTAGACCTAAAGGTATTTCTATAGGTAGTCCTAAAGGTTTTTCTATAGGTAGACCTAAAGGTTGTTCTATAGGTAGTCCTAAAGGTTTGTCTGTAGGTAGGCCTAAAGGTTATTTTATAGGTAGGCCTAAAGGTTATTTTATAGGTAGGCCTAAAGGTTATTTTATAGGTAGGCCTAAAGGTTTTTCTATAGGTAGTCCTAAAGGTTTTTCTATAGGTAGTCCTAAAGGTTTTTCTATAGGTAGTCCTAAAGGTTTTTCTATAGGTAGTCCTAAAGGTTTTTCTATAGGTAGTCCTAAAGGTTTTTCTATAGGTAGACCTAAAGGTTTTTCTATAGGTAGTCCTGAAGGTTTGTCTATAGGTAGTCCTAAAGGTAGTCCTAAAGGTTTTTCTATAGGTAGTCCTAAAGGTAGTCCTAAAGGTTTTTCTATAGGTAGTCCTAAAGGTTTTTCTATAGGTAGGCCTAAAGGTTATTTTATAGGTAGTCCTAAAGGTTATTTTATACGTAGTTCTAAAGGTTATTTTATAGGTAGGCCTAAAGGTTATTTTATAGGTAGGCCTAAAGGTTATTTTATAGGTAGGCCTAAAGGTTATTTTATAGGTAGGCCTAAAGGTTATTTTATAGGTAGGCCTAAAGGTTATTTTATAGGTAGGCCTAAAGGTTATTTTATAGGTAGGCCTAAAGGTTATTTTATAGATAGTCCTAAAGGTTTTTAGGAAAAATAACCCAAATAAAAGGGAAAGCTCCTCGGAAGTGGGAATCTGCCAGGCCTATTGGGCCCAAATCAATTATGGTCTATTGTATAGATAATAGAACAAAAATGAACAAAGCTTTTAAGAAATTATATTTTTAGTATATCAATATTTTGCTAGAATGACACACTTAGTTATCTACCACCTCGTTCCTTTCTGTTAGCATGTGCAGGTAGTAAGCACCCCATCATGCTTTAGGGATATGTGTCTTTTCAGATTTCACAATGATTCTTTAGTTGTGGACACTACATCACCTCACTCCCTCTCTTTCTCTTGGTCCTCATCTTTGTAAGTCACCTTGATTTCACACCTGTGTGTTTTATCAGTGTCTTTATGAAAATATTAAGTGAACTCCATGACAGTAGCTAAAGCAAGGGGCTAAAGCAGCACACAAGTAGCCTGCAGATGCATGCTGGTCCGGGCCCTGAGCTGGTGAAGTGAGTGTTACTGGAGTGGTAATGGAGTGAAATTGGAGCTGTCTAATGTATGTTGGGTGGTGTCATGTCTGAGACTGTGTGTCTAATGTATGTTGGGTGGTGTCATGTCTGAGACTGTGTGTCTAATGTATGTTGGGTGGTGTTGTGTCTGAGACTGTGTGTCTAATGTATGTTGGGTGGTGTCGTGTCTGAGACTGTGTGTCTAATGTATGTTGGGTGGTGTTGTGTCTGAGACTGTGTGTCTAATGTATGTTGGGTGGTGTCGTGTCTGAGACTGTGTGTCTAATGTATGTTGGGTGGTGTCATGTCTGAGACTGTGTGTCTAATGTATGTTGGGTGGTGTCATGTCTGAGACTGTATGTCTAATGTATGTTGGGTGGTGTCGTGTCTGAGACTGTGTGTCTAATGTATGTTGGGTGGTGTCATGTCTGAGACTGTGTGTCTAATGTATGCTGGGTGGTGTTGTGTCTGACTGTGTGTCTAATGTATGTTGGGTGGAGTTGTGTCTGAGACTGTGTGCGTTTGTGTGTTAACTGGGGTCGGGCACCCGGTGTAATCGATCCGAACTCCCTTTAATCAGTCTGGATGGAGGCAGAGACCCTCTCGCTCTTCCATAAAGGAGACCCTCTCGCTCTTCCATAAAGGAGACCCTCTCGCTCTTCCATAAAGGAGACCCTCTCGCTCTTCGATAAAGGAGACCCTCTCTCTCTTCCTTAAAGGAGACCCTCTCTCTCTTCCTTAAAGGAGACCCTCTCTCTCTTCCATCTCTCTCTTCCATAAAGGAGACCCCTCTCTCTCTTCCATAAAGGAGACCCTCTCTCTCTTCCATAAAGGAGACCCCTCTCTCTCTTCCATAAAGGAGACCCTCTCTCTCTTCCATAAAGGACCCCTCTCTCTCTCTTCCATAAAGGAGACCCCTCTCTCTCTTCCATAAAGGAGCCCCCTCTCTCTCTTCCATAAAGGAGAGTCCTCTCTCCCATAAAGGAGACCCTCTCTCTCTTCCATAAAGAGAGAACAGTCCTCTCTCTTCCATAAAGGAGACCCCTCTCTCTTCCATAAAGGAGACCTCTCTCTCTCTACCATAAAGGAGAGAGAACAGTCCTTTCTCTACCATAAAGGAGACCATAAAGGAGACCCTCTCTCTCTCTCTACCATAAAGGAGAGAACAGTCCTCTCTCTACCATAAAGGAGACCCTCTCTCTCTCTCTACCATAAAGGAGAGAACAGTCCTCTCTCTACCATAAAGGAGACCCTCTCTCTCTCTACCATAAAGGAGAGAACAGTCCTCTCTACCATAAAGGAGACTCTCTCTACCATAAAGGAGAGAACAGACCATAAAGGAGACCCTCTCTTTCTCTACCATAAAGGAGAGAACAGTCCTCTCTCTACCATAAAGGAGACCCTCTCTCTCTCTACCATAAAGGAGAGAACAGTCCTCTCTCTACCATAAAGGAGACCCTCTCTTTCTCTACCATAAAGGAGAGAACAGTCCTCTCTCTACCATAAAGGAGACCCTCTCTCTCTCTACCATAAAGGAGAGAACAGTCCTCTCTCTACCATAAAGGAGACCCTCTCTCTCTCTACCATAAAGGAGACCCTCCTCTCTCTACCATAAAGGAGAGAACAGTCCTCTCTCTACCATAAAGGAGACCCTCTCTTTCTCTACCATAAAGGAGAGAACAGTCCTCTCTCTACCATAAAGGAGACCCTCTCTCTCTCTACCATAAAGGAGAGAACAGTCCTCTCTCTACCATAAAGGAGAGAACAGTCCTCTCTCTACCATAAAGGAGACCCTCTCTCTCTCTACCATAAAGGAGAGAACAGTCCTTCCTTCTCCCCCCTCTGCTTTCTATTTAACTTTTATTTAACTAGGCAAGTCAGTTGAGAACAAATTCTTATTTTCAACAATGGCCTTGGAACAGTGGGTTAACTGCCTTGTTCAGGGGCAGAACGACAGATTTTTACCTTGTCAACTCAGGGATTCAATCCAGCAACCTTTCGGTTACTGGGTAAACACTCTAACCACTAGGCTACCTGTCTCTAACCACTAGGCTACCTGTCTCTAACCACTAGGCTACCTGTCTCTAACCACTAGGCTACCTGTCTCTAACCACTAGGCTACCTGTCTCTAACCACTAGACTACCTGTCTCTAACTAGGTTACCTGTCTCTAACCACTAGGCTACCTGTCTCTAACCACTAGGCTACCTGTCTCTAACCACTAGGCTACCTGTCTCTAACCACTAGGCTACCTGTCTCTAACCACTAGGTTACCTGTCTCTAACCACTAGGCTACCTGTCTCTAACCACTAGGCTACCTGTCTCTAACCACTAGGCTACCTGTCTCTAACCACTAGGCTACCTGTCTCTAACCACTAGGCTACCTGTCTCTAACCACTAGGCTACCTGTCTCTAACCACTAGGCTACCTGTCTCTAACCACTAGGCTACCTGTCTCTAACCACTAGGCTACCTGTCTCTAACCACTAGGTTACCTGTCTCTAACCACTAGGCTACCTGTCTCTAACCACTAGACTACCTGTCTCTAACCACTAGGTTACCTGTCTCTAACCACTAGGCTACCTGTCTCTAACCACTAGTCTACCTGTCTCTAACCACTAGGCTACCTGTCTCTAACCACTAGGCTACCTGTCTCTAACCACTAGTCTACCTGTCTCTAACCACTAGGCTACCTGTCTCTAACCACTAGTCTACCTGTCTCTAACCACTAGACTACCTGCCTCTCTAACCACTAGGCTACCTGTCTCTCTAACCACTAGTCTACCTGTCTCTAACCACTAGTCTACCTGTCTCTAACCACTAGGCTACCTGTCTCTAACCACTAGGCTACCTGTCTCTAACCACTAGGCTACCTGTTTCTAACCACTAGGCTACCTGTCTCTAACCACTAGGCTACCTGTCTCTAACCACTAGGCTACCTGTCTCTACCCTGCTGCTCTGGGGATTAAGGACAGATGCTCCAAACAAGAGCAGTTATGAAACTAGGCAGAAAATGGAGAGAATGTTGTGTTTATGTTTGGTCTCTGTTGGCCCAACAGTGTTATTTTCTGACTGGTGGAGCTCCACTCTTTGGTGGAGAGGGGTTTACTCAGAAACTCAAGGTCCAAAACTCACGGTTGTGGTCAAAAGGTTGGTGAGCAGATCGGAGCCGGTGAGCTCAAGGTTAGGTTTTATAAATCCCAGGTGGGGGGGTTGCGGGAGGGGGAGGACGGGACCATGCGCTCCGTCAGAGGAACCTGAACTCGGAACGTGGTCCAGGCGTTCTGACAGTTGAAATGCGGTCCGTGGAGTATGGTAGTCATTTGTGATTTTAGCATACGGTCGTCTGGAGGGGTGGGGGGTTTAGGACAGGAATAGAGACGTCGACTCTGTGTGGATTTATGGGCTTTTCAGTGGAAACTTGTGTGCCGATCCCCAAACTACCCCCTCCATCTCCCAACCTCCCCCTGCAGTGTCCTCCCCCTCGCCCTTCCTCCTCTCCCCCTGCAGTGTCCTCGCCCTTCCTCCTCTCCCCATGTAGTGTCCCCCCCTCGCCCTTCCTCCTCTCCCCCTGCAGTGTCCTCCCCCTGCAGTGTCCTCCCCACTTGCCCTTCCTCCTCTCCCCATGTAGTGTCCCCCCTCGCCCTTCCTCCTCTCCCCCTGCAGTGTCCTCCCCCTCGCCCTTCCTCCACTCCCCATGTAGTGTCCTCCCCCTCGCCCTTCCTCCTCTCCCCTGTAGTGTCCTCTCCCCTCGCCCATCCTCCTCTCCCCTGTAGTGTCCTCCCCCTCGCCCTTCCTCCTCTCCCCTGTAGTGTCCTCCCCCTCGCCCATCCTCCTCTCCCCTGTAGTGTCCTCTCCCCTCGCCCATCCTCCTCTCCCCCTGTAGTGTCCTCCCCCTCGCCCTTCCTCCTCTCCCCTGCAGTGTCCTCCCCCTCGCCCATCCTTCTCTCCCCCTGCAGTGTCGTCCTCCCTCGCCCTTCCTTCTCTCCCCCTGCAGTGTCGTCCTCCCTCGCCCTTCCTCCTCTCCCCCTGCAGTGTCCTCCTGCAGTGTCCTCCCCTGCAGTGTCCTCCCCCTGCAGTGTCCTCCCCCTCGCCCTTCCTTCTCTCCCCCTGCAGTGTCGTCCTCCCTCGCCCTTCCTCCTCTCCCCCTGCAGTGTCCTCCCCCTCGCCCTTCCTCCTCTCCCCCTGCAGTGTCCTCCCCCTCCCCGCCCTTCCTCCTCTCCCCCTGCAGTGTCCTCGCCCTTCCTCCTCTCCCCATGTAGTGTCCCCCCTCGCCATTCCTCCTCTCCCCCTGCAGTGTCCTCCCCCTGTTGTGTCCCCCCCCCTCGCCCTTCCTCCTCTCCCCATGTAATGATCCCCCCTCGCCCTTCCTCCTCTGCCCCTGCAGTGTCCTCCCCCTGCAGTGTCCTCCCCCTCGCCCATCCTCCTCTCCCCATGTAGTGTCCTCCCCTCTCACCCATCCTCCTCTCCCCATGTAGTGTCCTCCCCCTCGCCCTTCCTCCTCTCCCCCTGTAGTGTCCTCCGCCCTCGCCCTTCCTCCTCTCCCCATGTAGTGTCCTCGCCCTTCCTCCTCTCCCCCTGTAGTGTCCTCCCCCTCGCCCTTCCTCCTCTCCCCGTGTAGTGTCCTCGCCCTTCCTCCTCCTCCCCCTGTAGTGTCCTCCGCCCTCGCCCTTCCTCCTCTCCCCATGTAGTGTCCTCGCCCTTCCTCCTCTCCCCCTGCAGTGTCCTCCCCCTCGCCCTTCCTCCACTCCCCATGTAGTGTCCTCTCCCCTCGCCCTTCCTCCTCTCCCCCTGTAGTGTCCTCCCCCTCGCCCTTCCTCCTCTCCCCCTGTAGTGTCCTCCCCCTCGCCCATCCTCCTCTCCCCATGTGCTGGAGCAGGAGAGTGAAAAGCCCATTATTATTCCAGAACATGAGTAAGCCTTCAAAAATGCCCCCCCTTCTCTTTTACCTGGCCATTTCTTCCTCCCTCCCTAACTCTCTCTCTCCCTCCCTCCCTAACTCTCTCTCTCCCTCCTGAATTCAGCTTCTGTCTGGGATTTAAGTTGTCTTTTTTAGAGAAATAGTGTAATGGAGTCTTTCACCGCCGTTATAAAAATAAAGGGGAAATATGCGACCGCGCGGCTGGCATTGCTAATATAATTCTCGGAGGGGTTTGATTTTATCCCGCAGGTATTTGCGCAGCGTCCCTAGGATAAAGGCTAAAGAAGGAGCTCTTTTGTGTGAACTTGCCACAGAAGGAAAAATAAGAAAAGCCCCTCCTCCATCCTCACATCCCTCCTCCCTCCCTCCCCACATCCCTCCTCCCCCCTCCCCACATCCCTCCTCCCCACATCCCTCCTCCCTCCCTCCCCACATCCCTCCTCCCCCTCCCCACATCCCTCCTCCCCCTCCCCACAGCCCTCCTCCCTCCCTCCATCCCCGCATCCCTCCTCCCTCCCTCCATCCTCGCATCCCTCCTCCCTCCCTCCATCCTCACATCCCTCCTCCCTCCCTCCATCCTCACATCCCTCCTCCCTCCCTCCATCCTCACATCCCCCTCCCTCCCTCCATCCTCACATCCCCCCCTCCCTCCATCCTCACATCCCTCCTCCCTCCCTCCATCCTCACATCCCTCCTCCCTCCCTCCATCCTCACATCCCCCTCCCTCCCTCCATCCTCACATCCCCCTCCCTCCCTCCATCCTCACATCCCCCTCCCTCCCTCCATCCTCACATCCCTCCTCCCTCCCTCCATCCTCACATCCCCCTCCCTCCCTCCATCCTCACATCCCCCTCCCTCCCTCCCTCCATCCTCACATCCCCCTCCCTCCCTCCATCCTCACATCCCCCTCCTCCCTCCATCCTCACATCCTCCCTCCATCCTCACATCCTCCCTCCATCCTCACATCCCCCCCCTCCCTCCCTCCATCCTCACATCCCCCTCCCCCTCCCCTCCTCCATCCCCTCCCTCCATCCTCACATCCCCCTCCCTCTCTCCATCCTCACATCCCTCCTCCCTCCCTCCATCCTCCATCCCTCCTCCCTCCCTCCATCCTCACATCCCTCCTCCCTCCCTCCATCCTCACATCCCTCCTCCCTCCCTCCATCCTCACATCCCTCCTCCCTCCCTCCTTTACCTTTGAGGCTATATTGTATTTGATGGTTTGGCTGATGATTCCTCACAGATGGTGCAGTTGGAAGCATTGGTCTGATGGCAGCTATTATCCTGACGTGGCAGTTTAAAATGGCTTCATGCCGTGAAGGTAATTGATTATAAATGACTCATACACTGGCTGGATCTGGGAGGCTGCTCTGGGCTCTCCTTGTAGGTCTGTGTCTGTTTCTTACTGTCTGGATCTGGGAGGCTGCTCTGGGCTCTCCTGGTAGGTCTGTGTCTGTTTCTTACTGTCTGGATCTGGGAGGCTGCTCTGGGCTCTCCTAGTAGGTCTGTGTCTGTTTCTTACTGTCTGGATCTGGGAGGCTGCTCTGGGCTCTCTTAGTAGGTCTGTGTCTGTTTCTTACTGTCTGGATCTGGGAGGCTGCTCTGGGCTCTCTTAGTAGGTCTGTGTCTGTTTCTTACTGTCTGGATCTGGGGGATGCTCTGGGCTCTCCTAGTAGGTCTGTGTCTGTTTCTAACTGTCTGGATCTGGGAGGCTGCTCTGGGCTCTCCTTGTAGGTCTGTGTCTGTTTCTAACTGTCTGGATCTGAGAGGCTGCTCTGGGCTCTCCTGGTAGGTCTGTGTCTGTTTCTAACTGTCTGGATCTGGGAGGCTGCTCTGGGCTCTCCTAGCAGGTCTGTGTCTTATCTAGTGATTGTATTTCTAGCTCCTGACTCCTCAGACTTTCCCCAACATGGCTGACACAATTATTAATGGTCACCGTGACACCCAACAATTCACCGGGGGAATAGGATAAAAGCAGTCAGACTGCTCCATATTCTAATTCACATATAAGCCATTGTGCTTAGTCATCCCACGTCTCTCCTATATAAATTAACCTTTAAACTCACAATCACTTTCAGGCACCGTGCCATACTAATGGAATAGGTATTTTCTATCCTTTCCTCTGCTCCATCCTAGTCCCTTTCAGCACTCTCCCTCTCTCCTCCCTCTCTCCTCTTTCCTTCCTCTTTCCTCCCTCTCTCCCCTCTCCTCTTTCCCCCTCTCTCCTTTCCTCCGTCTCCTCTTTCCTCCCTATCCTCTCCTCCCTATCCTCCCTCTCTCCTCTTTCCTCCCTCTCTCCTCTGTCTCCTCTTTCCTCCCTCTCTCCTCCGTCTCCTCTTTCCTCCCTCTCTCCCCTCTCTCCTCTTTCCCCCTCTCTCCTTTCCTCCGTCTCCTCTTTCCTCCCTATCCTCTCCTCCCTCTCCTCCCTCTCCTCTTTCCTCCGTCTCCTCTTTCCTCCCCCTCTCTCCTCTTTCCTCCCTCTCTCCTCCGTCTCCTCTTTCCTCCCTCTCTCTCCTCTTTCCTCCCTCTCTCCTCCGTCTCCTCTTTCCTCCCTCTCTCCCCTCTCTCCTCTTTCCCCCCTCTCCTCTTTCCTCTCTCTCCTCTTTCCTCCCTCTCTCCTCTTTCCTCCCTCTCTCCTCTCTCCCCCTCTTCCCTTTCCTCCCCTTTCCTCCCTCTCTACTATTCTCTCCCCTAAGTGTGTATGTAGTAGCTGATCTGCGAGAGAGTGAATAGGAGGGTTGGCAGAGAAGTTCTGAAGTGAAAACAGCACCAGGTCCTTATTCACAACACATGGACAAGACACACAAACACACACACACACACACACACACAGACTTATTCACAACACATGGACAAGACACACACACACACAGACACATATACACAACACATGGAGGCAATGCAAGGCGATACCATTTAACAGGCAAACAGTCCAGCCCAATGATGTATCCGTGCAAAGACAGTGTGTGAGCTGCTGTAGGCCTGTATCTTTTTCCTTCCTGCATTATCATCATTCAGTCTCTTCTTCCTTCCTGCCTTATCATCATTCAGTCTCCTTTTCCTTCCTGCCTTATCATCATTCAGTCTCCTTTTCCTTCCTGCCTTATCATCATTCAGTCTCCTTTTCCTTCCTGCCTTATCATCATTCAGTCTCTTTTTCCTTCCTGCCTTATCATCATTCAGTCTCTTTTTCCTTCCTGCCTTATCATCATTCAGTCTCTTTTTCCTTCCTGCCTTATCATCATTCAGTCTCTTTTTCCTTCCTGCCTTATCATCATTCAGTCTCTTTTTCCTTCCTGCCTTATCATCATTCAGTCTCTTTTTCCTTCCTGCCTTATCATCATTCAGTCTCTTTTTCCTTCCTGCCTTATCATCATTCAGTCTCCTTTTCCTTCCTCTTATCATCATTCAGTCTCCTTTTTCCTTCCTGCCTTATCATCATTCAGTCTCCTTTTCCTTCCCTCTCTCAGTCTCTTTTTCTTCCTCTTTCCATTTCCTTTTCCTTCCTGCCTTATGTCATTCAGTCTCTTTTTCCTTCCCTTATCTCTCTCTCTTTCCTTCCTTCCTTATCTCTCTCTGTCTCTTTCCTTCCCCTCTCTCCATCTCTTTTTTTCCTCTCTTCCATGTCTCCTTTCTTCCTTCTCTCCATGTCTCCTCTTTCCTTCCCTCTCTCTCCATGTCTCTCTTTTCCTTCCTGCCTCTCTCTCATGTCTCTCTTTCCTTCCCTCTCTCTCTCTCTTTCCTTCCCCTCTCTCTCTCTCTCTTTCCTTCCCTCTATCTCATTCAGTCTCTTTTTCCTTCCTCTATCTCTCTCTCTTTCCTTCCTGCCTCTCTCTCTCTCTTTCCTTCCCTCTCTCCATGTCTCTCTTTCCTTCCCTCTCTGTCTTCTCTTTCCTTTCCTCTCATGTCTCTCTTTCCTTCCTCTCTCTCTCTTTCCATTCCTTCCCTCTCTTTCCTTCCTTCCCTCTCTCCATGTCTCTTTCCTTTCCTTCCTTCTCTCTCCATGTCTCTCTTTTTCCTTCCTCTCTGTCTCTCTTTCCTTCCATGTCTCTCTTTCTTTCCTTCCCTCTCTCTCCTCTTTCCTTCCCCTCTCTCATCTCTTTCCTTCCCTCTCTCTCCATGTCCTCTTTCCTTCTCTCCATGTCTCTCTTTCCTTCCCTCTCTCTCCATGTCTCTTTCCTTCCCTCTCTCCATGTCTCTCTTTCCCTCTCTCTCCATGTCTCTCTTTCCTTCCCTCTCTCTCCATGTCTCTTTCCTTCCCTCTCTCTCCATGTGTCTCTTTCCTTCCCTCTCTCTCCATGTCTCTTTCCTTCCCCTCTCTCCATGTGTCTCTTTCCTTCCCTCTCTCTGTATATACTGAACAAAAATATAAATGCAACAATTTCAATGATTTTACTGAGTTACAGTTCATAAGCAGTCAATTGGAATAAATGAATTAGGTCCTATTCTGTGGATTTCACATGATTGGGAAGACGGATGATAAAATGCAATTGATGTTTGTTGTCCATAACTTATGTCTGCCCATACCTTAACCCCACCGCCACCATGGGGCACTCCGTTTACAACGTTGACATCCGCATACTGCTAACCACACGACGCCATGCACATGGTTTGCGGTTGTGAAGCCAGTTGAACAAATTCTTTAAAATGACACTGGAGGTGGCTTATGGTAGAGAGATTAACAATACATTTTCTAGCAACAGCTCTGATGGACATTGTTGTAATCAGCATTATAATTGCACCCTCCCTCAAACCTTCAGACATCTGTGGCATTGTGTTGTGTGACATCACTGCACACTTTAGAGTGGCCTTTTATTGTCCCCCAGCACAAGGCGCACCTGTGTAATGATCATGCTATTTAATCAGCTTCTTGATATGCCACACCTGTCAGGTGGATGGATTATCTTAACAAAGGAGAAATGCTCATTAACAGGGATGTAAACACATTGTGCTCAGAATGTGAGAGAAATCATCTGTTAGTTCCTACAGTATGGAACATTTCTGGAATATTGTATTTCAGCTCATGAAACATGAGACCAACACTTCACACTTCACGTTTATATTTTGGTTCAGTGTAAATGTCTTATATTTTCTCCTTCCCTCACTAACTATATTTCTTTATTTCCTTCACTGTCTATGAATTCCCTTCTTTCCTTTCCTTTCTCTATTTCTCTCGCTTTATCTTTCCTTCCTCTAAAGATGAAGCCTTTTCTGTTTCTGCCCCCCTCTCTATACTCTCTCTATATCTATATACCCTCTCTTTCTATATCTATATACCCTCTCTTTCTATACTCTCTCTATATCTATATACCCTCTCTTTCTATACTCTCTATATATCTATATACCCTCTCTTTCTATACTCTCTATATATCTATATACCCTCTCTTTCTATACGCTTTCTAGATCTATATACCCTCTCTATACTCTATATCTATATACCCTCTCTTTCTATACTCTCTCTATATCTATATACCCTCTCTTTCTATATCTATATACCCTCTCTTTCTATTTCTATATCTATATACCCTCTCTTTCTATATCTATATACCCTCTCTTTCTATATCTATATACCCTCTCTTTCTATACTCTCTCTCTATACTCTCTCTATCTATATACCCTCTCTTTCTATACTCTCTCTATATCTATATACCCTCTTTCTATACTCTCTCTATATATATATACCCTCTTTCTATACTCTCTCTATATCTATATACCCTCTCTTTATATACTCTCTATATCTATATACCCTCTCTTTCTATACTCTCTCTATATCTATATACCCTCTCTTTCTATATCTATATACCCTCTCTTTCTATACTCTCTCTCTATACTCTCTCTATCTATATACCCTCTCTTTCTATACTCTCTCTATATCTATATACCCTCTCTTTCTATACTCTCTCTATATCTATATACCCTCTCTTTCTATACTCTCTATATCTATATACCCTCTCTTTCTATACTCTCTCTATATCTATATACCCTCTCTTTCTATACTCTCTCTCTATATACCCTCTCTTTCTATACTCTCTCTATATCTATATACCCTCTCTTTCTATACTCTCTCTATATCTATATACCCTCTCTTTCTATACTCTCTCTATATCTATATACCCTCTTTCTATACTCTCTCATCTAGATATACCCTCTCTTTCTATACTCTCTCTCTATCTATATACCCTCTCTTTCTATACTCTCTCTATATCTATATACCCTCTCTTTCTATACTCTCTCTATATCTATATACCCTCTCTTTCTATACTCTCTCTATATCTATATACCCTCTCTTTCTATACTCTCTCTATATCTATATACCCTCTCTTTCTATACTCTCTCTATATCTATATACCCTCTCTTTCTATACTCTCTCTATATCTATATACCCTCTCTTTCTGTACTCTCTCACTATAATCTCTACTCTCTCTGTATTCTCTCTCTGTACTCTCTCTATACTCTATACTCTTTCACTATACTCTCTCTATACTCTCTCTGTATAAATATATACTCTCGCTATACTCTATATATACTCTCTCTATACTCTATACACTCTCACTATACTCTCTCTATGCTCTATATATACTCTCTCTGCCCTCTCTATACTCTATATATACTCTCTCTATAAATATACACTATACTCTCGCTGTACTCTATATATACTCTCAATCTATACTCTCTCTATAGTCTGTCTATACTCTATATTCTATACTCTCTATATGTGCTAACACTCTATACTCTATGTACTCTCTCTATATACTGTCTCTATACTCTCTCTATACTCTATCTATATATATATATATATACTCTATATATGCTCTCTATACTCTGTGCTCTCTCTATACTCTATACTCTCACTCTCTCTATACTCTCTCTCTCTCTATACTCTCTCTATACTCTCTCTATACTCTCTCTCTATACCCCATCTCTATATATACTCTCTCTATTCTCTCTCTATACTCTCACTATACTGTGTATATACTCTCTCTATATATACTCTCTCTAAACACTCGCTATACTCTATATATATAGTGAGGGGGAAAAAGTATTTGATCCCCTGCTGATTTTGTACGTTTGCCCACTGACAAAGAAATGATCAGTCTATAATTTTAATGGTAGGTTTATTTGAACAGTGAGAGACAGAATAACAACAACAAAATCCAGAAAAACGCATGTCAAAAATGTTATAAATTGATTTGCAATTTAACGAGGGAAATAAGTATTTGACCCCTCTGCAAAACATGACTTAGTACTTGGTGGCAAAACCCTTGTTGGCAATCAGAGGTTAGACGTTTCTTGTAGTTGGCCACCAGGTTTGCACACATCTCAGGAGGGATTTTGCCACACTCCTCTTTGCAGATCTTCTCCAAGTCATTAAGGTTTCGAGGCTGACGTTTGGCAACTCGAACCTTCTGCTCCCTCCACATATTGTCTATGGGATTAAGGTCTGGAGACTGGCTAGGCCACTCCAGGACCTCAATGTGCTTCTTCTTGAGCCACTCCTTTGTTGCCTTGGCCGTGTGTTTTGGGTCATTGTCCCTTTGATGCGGTGAAGTTGTCCTGTCCCCTTAGCAGAAAAACACCCCCAAAGCATAATGTTTCCACCTCCATGTTTGACGGTGGGGATGGTGGACTTGGGGTCATAGGCAGCATTCCTCCTCCTCCAAACACGGCGAGTTGAGTTGATGCCAAAGAACTCCATTTTGGTCTCATCTGACCACAACACTTTCACCCAGTTGTCCTCTGAATCATTCAGATGTTCATTGGCAAACTTCAGACGGGCATGTATATGTGCTTTCTTGAGCAGGGGGACCTTGTGGGCGCTGCAGGATTTCAGTCCTTCACTGCGTAGTGTGTTACCAATTGTTTTCTTGGTGACTATGGTCCCAGCTGCCTTGAGTTCATTGACAAGATCCTCCCGTGTAGTTCTGGGCTGATTCCTCACCGTTCTCATGATCTTTGCAACTCCACGAGGTGAGATCTTGCATGGATCCCCAGGCCGAGGGAGATTGACAGTTCTTTTGTGTTTCTTCCATTTGCGAATAATCGCACCAACTGTTGTCACCTTCTCACCAAGCTGCTTGGCGATGGTCTTGTAGCCTATTCCAGCCTTGTGTAGGTCTACAATCTTGTCCCTGACATCCTTGGAGAGCTCTTTGGTCTTGGCCATGGTGGAGAGTTTGGAATCTGATTGATTGATTGCTTCTGTGGACAGGTGTCTTTTATACAGGTAATAAACTGAGATTATGAGCACTCCCTCACCTGGGAGCCAGAAATCTTTCTGGTTGAAAGGGGGTCAAATACTTATTTCCCTCATTAAATTGCAAATCAATTTCTAACATTTTTGACATGCGTTTTTCTGGATTTTTTTGTTGTTATTCTGTCTCTCACTGTTCAAATAAACCTACCATTAAAATTATAGACGGATCATTTCTTTGTCAGTGGGCAAACGTACAAAATCAGCAGGGGATCAAATACTTTTTTCCTCACTGTACTCTCTCGATACCCTCTTTATACTCTCACTCTCTCTATACTCTATACTCTCTATCTATACTCTCTCTCTATATATATATATATTCTCTCTATACTCTCTCTCTATATATATATACTCTCTATCTATACTCTCTCTATATACAGTGCCTTGCGAAAGTATTCGGCCCCCTTGAACTTTACGACCTTTTGCCACATTTCAGGCTTCAAACATAAAGATATAAAACTGTATTTTTTTGTGAAGAATCAACAACAAGTGGGACACAATCATGAAGAGGAACGACATTTATTGGATATTTCAAACTTTTTTAACAATTCAAAAACTGAAAAATTGGGCGTGCAAAATTATTCAGCCCCCTTAAGTTAATACTTTGTAGCGCCACCTTTTGCTGCGATTACAGCTGTAAGTCGCTTGGGGTATGTCTCTATCAGTTTTGCACATCGAGAGACTGAAATTTTTTCCCATTCCTCCTTGCAAAACAGCTCGAGCTCAGTGAGGTTGGATGGAGAGCATTTGTGAACAGCAGTTTTCAGTTCTTTCCACAGATTCTCGATTGGATTCAGGTCTGGACTTTGACTTGGCCATTCTAACACCTGGATATGTTTATTTTTGAACCATTCCATTGTAGATTTTGCTTTATGTTTTGGATCATTGTCTTGTTGGAAGACATATCTCCGTCCCAGTCTCACGTCTTTTGCAGACTCCATCAGGTTTTCTTCCAGAATGGTCCTGTATTTGGCTCCATCCATCTTCCCATCAATTTTAACCATCTTCCCTGTCCCTGCTGAAGAAAAGCAGGCCCAAACCATGATGCTGCCACCACCATGTTTGACAGTGGGGATGGTGTGTTCAGGGTGATGAGCTGTGTTGCTTTTACGCCAAACATAACATTTTGCATTGTTGCCAAAAAGTTCCATTTTGGTTTCATCTGACCAGAGCACCTTCTTCCACATGTTTGGTGTGTCTCCCAGGTGGCTTGTGGCAAACTTTAAACAACACTTTTTATGGATATCTTTAAGAAATGGCTTTCTTCTTTTCCACTCTTCCATAAAGGCCAGATTTGTGCAATATACGACTGATTGTTGTCCTATGGACAGAGTCTCACACCTCAGCTGTAGATCTCTGCAGTTCATCCAGAGTGATCATGGGCCTCTTGGCTGCATCTCTGATCAGTCTTCTCCTTGTATGAGCTGAAAGTTTAGAGGGACGGCCAGGTCTTGGTAGATTTGCAGTGGTCTGATACTCCTTCCATTTCAATATTATCGCTTGCACAGTGCTCCTTGGGATGTTTAAAGCTTGGGAAATCTTTTTGTATCCAAATCCGGCTTTAAACTTCTTCACAACAGTATCTCGGACCTGCCTGGTGTGTTCCTTGTTCTTCATGATGCTCTCTGCGCTTTTAACGGACCTCTGAGACTATCACAGTGCAGGTGCATTTATACGGAGACTTGATTACACACAGGTGGATTGTATTTATCATCATCATTAGTCATTTAGGTCAACATTGGATCATTCAGAGATCCTCACTGAACTTCTGGAGAGAGTTTGCTGCACTGAAAGTAAAGGGGCTGAATAATTTTGCACGCCCAATTTTTCAGTTTTTGATTTGTTAAAAAAGTTTGAAATATTCAATAAATGTCGTTCCACTTCATGATTGTGTCCCACTTGTTGTTGCTTCTTCACAAAAAAATACAGTTTTATATCTTTATGTTTGAAGCCTGAAATGTGGCAAAAGGTCGCAAAGTTCAAGGGGGCCGAATACTTTTGCAAGGCACTGTGTATATATATACTCTCTCTCTATACTCTCTCTATATATACTCTCTCTATACTCTCTATAGTCTATCTATACTCTCTCTGTATGTATATATATATATATATATATATATATATATATATATACTCTTTCTATACTCTCTATATATTTACTCTCTATACTCTCTATACTCTCTATCTATATACTCTCTATACTCTCTATACTCTCTATCTATATACTCTCTATACTCTCTCTATATATATATACTCTCTCTATACTCTCTCTCTCTCTCTATAGATATATATATACTCTCTCTATATACTCTCTATATATACTCTTTCTCTATACCCCCTCTATATACTCTCTCTATACCCTTTCTCTCTATACACTCTCTCTTTACCCTCTCTCTCTATATACTCTCCATACTGTCTTTCCATATACTCTCTTTCTATACTCTCTCTATATATACAGTTGAAGTTGGAGGTTTACATACACTTAGGTTGGAGTCATTAAAACTCATTTTTCAACCACTCCACAAATTACTTGTTAACAGACTATAGTTTTGGCAAGTCGGTTTTCCAACAATTGTTTACAGACAGATTATTTCACTTATAACTCACTGTATCACAATTCCAGTGGGTCAGAAGTTTACATACACTAAGTTGACTGTGCCTTTAAACAGCTTGGAAAATTCCAGAAAATTCCCCTCTTTATACCGCTTCTCTTTCCATACCCTCTATATACTCTTTCACTCTATACTCTATACTCTCTCTCTCTCTGTCTCTCTCTCGCGCTCTCGTGCTCTCTCTCTCTCTCTCTCTGTCTCTCTGTCTCTCTGTCTCTTCTCTCTCTCTCTGTGTGTATATATATATGTATGTACTCTATTGGACACCTCTTTCCCTTCTTTCTGTCCAGACACCTCTTTCCCTTCTTTCTGTCCAGGCACCTCTTTCCCTTCTTTCTGTCCAGACACCTCTTTCCCTTCTTTCTGTCCAGACACCTCTTTCCCTTCTTTCTGTCCAGACACCTCTTTCCCTTCTTTCTGTCCAGACACCTCTTTCCCTTCTTTCTGTCCAGACACCTCTTTCCCTTCTTTCTGTCCAGACACCTCTTTCCCTTCTTTCTGTCCAGACACCTCTTTCCCTTCTTTCTGTCCAGACACCTCTTTCCCCTCTTTCTGTCCAGGCACCTCTTTCCCTTCTTTCTGTCCAGACACCTCTTTCCCTTCTTTCTGTCCAGACACCTCTTTCCCTTCTTTCTGTCCAGACACCTCTTTCCCTTCTTTCTGTCCAGACACCTCTTTCCCTTCTTTCTGTCCAGACACCTCTTTCCCTTCTTTCTGTCCAGACACCTCTTTCCCTTCTTTCTGTCCAGACACCTCTTTCCCTTCTTTCTGTCCAGACACCTCTTTCCCTTCTTTCTGTCCAGACACCTCTTTCCCTTCTTTCTGTCCAGACACCTCTTTCCCGCTCTTCCCCCTCCCCCTTTCTTACTTCTCAATGCCACACTGTGTTGTGCTCATAACTTGCAGGAATCGTGGTGTGTGTGTGTGTGTGTGTAACTGTGGTGGCATGGAGCTCCTGTTATAAATGATGCCTTTTGGACGCTAGTCGCCTGTTGAACGGACGCTCTCTCTGCGGTCTCTGAAAAAAGCAAGGGAGACGGAGGGACGTGTGTTTCCCATTACCATAGTGTTTCCTCTTCTGCCCTGCTCCCCTGCAGTTTGGGCCATACTGCAGTCTGGAGCTGATGCTGAGTGGCAGGTTGTCAGTGTGCACTTCATAGACACATCTGCAATAATACAGACTCACGCAAACACTCACACACATGAGTAAGGAATTCAAACGCACACACAGGCACAGACACAGGCAGGGCGAGAGAGAGACGGACACAGTGTGTTTGAGGGTTGGTGGGAGACTGTTTGAGACTACAGAGCAGCTGAACTGATTTACATGGACACTGCTCTGGATTAAGACAAGAAACCAAATCCAACCAACCGCTCGTACTTCACCAAGCCCCCTTTCAACAAGAGACTAGCCAACCGCTCGTACTTCACCAAGCCCCCTTTCAACAAGAGACTAGCCAACCGCTCGTACTTCACCAAGCCCCCTTTCAACAAGAGACTAGCCAACCGCTCGTACTTCACCAAGCCCCCTTTCAACAAGAGACTAGCCAACCGCTCGTACTTCACCAAGCCCCCTTTCAACAAGAGACTAGCCAACCGCTCGTACTTCACCAAGCCCCCTTTCAACAAGAGAGTAGCCAACCGCTCGTACTTCACCAAGCCCCCTTTCAACAAGAGACTAGCCAACCGCTCGTACTTCACCAAGCCCCCTTTCAACAAGAGAGTAGCCAACCGCTCGTACTTCACCAAGCCCCCTTTCAACAAGAGAGTAGCCAACCGCTCGTACTTCACCAAGCTCCCTTTCAACAAGAGACTAGCCAACCGCTCGTACTTCACCAAGCCCCCTTTCAACAAGAGACTAGCCAACCGCTCGTACTTCACCAAGCCCTTTCAACAAGAGAGTAGCCAACCGCTCGTACTTCACCAAGCCCCCTTTCAACAAGAGACTAGCCAACCGCTCGTACTTCACCAAGCTCCCTTTCAACAAGAGACTAGCCAACCGCTCGTACTTCAACAAGCCCCCTTTCAACAAGAGACTAGCCAACCTCTCATACTTCAACAAGAGACTAGCCTACCGCTCGTACTTCACCAAGCCCCCTTTCAACAAGAGAGTAGCCAACCTCTCGTACTTCACCAAGCCCCCTTTCAACAAGAGACTAGCCAACCGCTCGTACTTCACCAAGCCCCCTTTCAACAAGAGACTAGCCAACCGCTCATACTTCACCAAGCCCCCTTTCAACAAGAGACTAGCCAACCGCTCGTACTTCACCAAGCCCCCTTTCAACAAGAGACTAGCCAACCGCTCATACTTCACCAAGCCCCCTTTCAACAAGAGACTAGCCAACCGCTCGTACTTCACCAAGCCCCCTTTCAACAAGAGACGAGCCAACCGCTCGTACTTCACCAAGCCCCCTTTCAACAAGAGACTAGCCAGACATTTGATAATGCGGTAACCATCCTCTGTCCTTTAGATCCAGCTCGATAATACATTTGATAATGTGGTAACCATCCTCTGTCCTTTAGATCCAGCTTGATAATACATTTGATAATGTGGTAACCATCCTCTGTCCTTTAGATCCAGCTCGATAATACATTTGATAATGTGGTAACCATCCTCTGTCCTTTAGATCCAGCTTGATAATACATTTGATAATGTGGTAACCATCCTCTGTCCTTTAGATCCAGCTCGATAATACATTTGATAATGTGGTAACCATCCTCTGTCCTTTAGATCCAGCTTGATAATACATTTGATCATGTGGTGCCCTGCTATTTTTACTATAACCGTTCCAAGGTCTGCTTTTCTCCTATTTGTATAATCGGCTGCTATCCCAAATGGCACCCTATTCCCTACATAGTGCACTACTTTTTTACTAGGGATAATTTGGGACGCATCCACGGTCTGTGTAACGTCCCGAGCACTCATCCACATCAGGTTTCCTCTAGCTCTGTGTGAACGGCCCAACTTTCCCCTCTTTCTAAGTGAAGAGGCTGAGCACAGTTTTCCGACTGTCTCTTTTAATAAAGAGCACAGACACACAGAAAGACCGACTGCCTCATCCCTCTGTTTCTCTCTTTTGTTCCCCTCTTCATCTTTTCCAATCTATTGACCCAGAGCTGGTCTCTCCATCTATTCGTTGCTCGATGTGCAATAGGGGAAACTGTTCATTAACAAGCCCGCGTGATTGACTGTTGACAGGTGGGCTGCCTGGGGGTCACAGTGATGTCACTTCCCATGTGGGCCATATTTGTCCTGCAAATCAGGAATCAGCGTCTCGACTGGAAACATGTCAGTGTCAGTGAGGCAGGGGGAATATGCCATGGTTAGTTAAATGGGAAAGTGGTGTGTGTGTGTGTGTGTGTGTGTGTGTGTGTGTGTGTGTGTGTGTGTGTGTGTGTGTGTGTGTGTGTGTGTGTGTGTGGAGAGGGAATGAGGTGTGTCTGCCCACTGTGTAATTGGTCATTTGACTGGATGCTCCAGCACCCTGCTGTCTTGTCTATGTCCAGCATGTTCTGATGGTTTAGAAGAGAAAGGCAATAGTAAGACAACAGTTACCATCTGGCTGGTCTCTGTGGAAATGTTATGACAACATAGCAGCTCTGCACCTGCTCTGACTCCTTATTGCACTGCAGCCATGGAGGGGGTCACAGGTTGGCTTGGACCAGGATGAACAACTTCATCAAAATGTATTTGGCAGGAGCTGGAGGGGGATAGGAAATCACTCCCTCCTTATGGGAAGAAAGGAAGAGAATGAAAGGGAAGAAAAGGTAGAGGAACGACCAGCAGCTGCATTGGGTCTGGCCTGCACTAGAGGCAGCGTGAGGATCTCCAGGGGCTTTCCTGTTGCTTCAGGTGGATTTAAATGAAGTCCCTGCATGGCTGTCTGCATTCAGGAAGGTCAGTTAGTCAGTGTTGTTGTTAGGGTCACTGTGTCAGCCTGGGGGGTTGAACACGCCTCAGTCAACCCTTATTAGAGCACTAGTCAGGTTATTACAGCAGTCAGTCAGTCAGTGGTATGCTCTGTGGTCCCTTTTCATTTTTTATTTATATAGCCCTTCTTACATCAGCTTCTTACATCAGCTGATATATCAAAGTTTTCATTTTTGCACATGACTCGTTATTTTCAACACAATACACACAAACCACTTTTAGATAAGGAATTTACCATTTTAAATAACTTTAAAAGTAGGTAACACAAACATAACCACATGTAATATATGGATAGTATACGCATCAAAGTCCCAATGCAGTTACACCTCACTTTTCTATTTTTCTAATTATTGCATAAAACAGGTCAGAATTCTGTGGAACGCCAAAGTCACATCTGAAAATGTTTTACCGGGTGTGATGTAATATGGAGGACCAGGCAGCCAGCCCATTCACTATAATTAACCTCCAACAGAAATAACTTCAAATGTTTAACTTGAAAGTAAACCAAATTGCTTGCACTGATGACTACTGGCTAAAAACCTTTTTTGCCAACTTAAAAGCTAATATATTTTATTTTATGAATTTATTTATTTTTACAAACCAACTTGCAAGGTTGCTAAGGAACTAGCCTGCTAACGTTATCCCTAATAGCCTGCTAACATTAACCCTACCAGCCTGCTGACGTTAAGCATGAGTCTGCCAGTTCCTATGAACACCTAGCTTACAGCTACATTAAATTCAACCAAAGTTTTGGAAATACATAACGCCATCTCACCAGTTCAAACAAATCATGTTACCTAGCTATATGCAGTTATCTTAGCCAGCGAGCTAGCCAGCCAGCTAACTTTAGCTATTTAGCCAGCTAGCTCTATGCAGTTATCTTATCTTAGTTATCTTAGCCAGCGAGCTAGCCAGCCAGCTAACTTTAGCTATTTAGCCAGCTAGCTATTATCCTAGGAAGCCAACCACCACGGATAGAACACAACTAAAACATAACTGCAGATCAAAAGCAAAGAGAGATCAGAGACTTCCAGATATATGACTGGGGCCCATCCGATGGTCAAACTTTTA
The DNA here is from genome assembly GCF_018296145.1 of Oncorhynchus tshawytscha. Lineage (NCBI taxonomy): Eukaryota > Metazoa > Chordata > Actinopteri > Salmoniformes > Salmonidae > Oncorhynchus > Oncorhynchus tshawytscha. The sequence continues at coordinate 210,094 of NW_024609795.1, forward strand.
AGAGTGCAGGCTGAGTTAGCTACCAAAGCGAGGGAGTGACAGAAATATCGGTAGTTTAGAAGATATCCGGAAATAAGTTAGTTAATTTTTGGGTTATTACATATTTATGTTTGTACTTAAAGGTAACCAGATCGTACAACTAAGTCTTTGGCCACTCTTTGTTGTTACTTTGGTGAGTAAAAACGTATGCTTCCTACCCTTTAAAACTAAATGTGGGGAGCTAATTAGCAACCAAATTAGCATCCACTTTGACATGTCACAGACCTATGGTAAACAGACCCAGAGGGTGCATAGGGCACAGGTGTCCCTCACACAGCAGCCCAAGCATGGCTCGGCTGGGGAGCCGCATTCCTGCAGGCAAGCTATGATGGTTCACTCACTGTCCACACACGTACACACATACACACACACACGCTGGAAGAGTGACCAGCTTGACTGCCGTCCAACAGACCTGCGGGGGAGGTTTATTTTCTCCCCTGTAGCCTGTGTTCTAGACCCTTACCTCCCAGCTCATCTCATCCCATTCTCCTTTCTCAGCCTCCACACTAACTGGGGTCACTCTTCCAGTACGTTGTCTGTGTAGCCCAGGCTGAGACCTCTATCTGAGATGTGTGTGTGGAGGGTTCATAGGGCATAGGTGTCCCTCACACAGCAGCCCAAGCGTGGCTCAGCTAGAGGGGCTGCATTCCTGCAGGCAAGCTATGATGGTTCACTCACTGTCACACAAACTGGTAGAGCGACCAGCATACACACACATACACATATTGCTGTCATGCACACACACACACTCATCAAACAGTGTACCCACAGACACACTAACAATGTGACCGTGTCTCAACCAGTGTGTTATCTCTGTCAGGGTTTCAGAACACACAGACAGAACACACAGACAGACACTAACAATGTCGACGTGTCTCAACCAGTCTATCATCTGTCAGTGTTTCAGAACACACATTCAGAACACACATTCAGAGCACACATTCAGAACACACATTCAGAGCACACATTCAGAGCACACATTCAGAGCACACATTCAGAGCACACATTCAGAACACACATTCAGAACACACATTCAAAACACACATTCAGAGCACACAGACCATGTCACAACAACATACATCATCATATAGCAGTAGAAGGACCGGTTACAGGGATAGGATTTGCAAAATTCCAGGAGTTTTCCTGAAATCCCGGTTGGAGGATTCCCGGAATCAGGAGGGCTGGAAATCCGCTATTCTCCAACCAGGATTTCTGGAAAACCAGGGAATTTATTGAAATTTCACAGAATTGTGCAACCCTGTACAGTACATCTGAAGTTTACTCATCCATTTTGTGTGTGACTGAGTGTGTGTGGTTCGTATGTGTGTGTGTGTGTGTGGTTCGTATGTGTGTGTGTGTGGTTCGTATGTGTGTGTGTGTGGTTCGTATGTGTGTGTGTGTGTGTGTGTGTGTGTGTGTGTGTGTGTGTGTGTGTGTGTGTACTCTACTGTATGTGTTGTATGAGATGAGCTAATAAGGATGTCCTCCATTTTTACCATGGATTTCGTCATGGCATAGTGTTTTATGGTGTGTTTGTGCACCTCGCCTGCATTATTATTATTATTATTATTATGTATTTTTTTATTTACAGCCTGTCAAATACAGCCTGTCTATATTGTCAAATACAGCCTGTCTATATTGTCAAATACAGCCTGTCTATATTGTCAAATACAGCCTGTGTATATTGTCAAATACAGCCTGTCTATATTGTCAAATACAGCCTGTCTATATTGTCAAATACAGCCTGTCTATATTGTCAAATACAGCCTGTGTATATTGTCAAATACAGCCTGTCTATATTGTCAAATACAGCCTGTATTTGACAGTATGGAAAGGCTGTATTTGAAAGGCTGTATTTGACAATATAGACAGGCTGTATTTGACAATATAGACAGGCTGTATTTGACAGTATAGACAGGCTGTATTTGACAGTATAGACAGGCTGTATTTGACAATATAGACAGGCTGTATTTGACAATATAGACAGGCTGTATTTGACAATATAGACAGGCTGTATTTGACAATATAGACAGGCTGTATTTGACAATATAGACAGGCTGTATTTGACAATATAGACAGGCTGTATTTGACAGTATAGACAGGCTGTATTTGACAGTATAGACAGGCTGTATTTGACAGTATAGACAGGCTGTATTTGACAGTATAGACAGCCTGTATTTGACAGTATGGAAAGGCTGTATTTGAAAGGCTGTATTTGACAATATAGACAGGCTGTATTTGACAATATAGACAGGCTGTATTTGACAGTATAGACAGGCTGTAATTGACAGTATAGACAGGCTGTATTTGACAGTATAGACAGGCTGTATTTGACAGTATAGACAGGCTGTATTTGACAGTATAGACAGGCTGTATTTGACAGTATAGACAGGCTGTATTTGACAGTATAGACAGGCTATATTTGACAGTATAGACAGGCTGTATTTGACAGTATAGACAGGCTGTATTTGACAGTATATACAGGCTGTATTTGACAGTATAGACAGGCTGTATTTGACAATATAGACAGGCTGTATTTGACAGTATAGACAGGCTGTATTTGACAGTATAGACAGGCTGTATTTGACAATATAGACAGGCTGTATTTGACAGTATAGACAGGCTGTATTTGACAGTATAGACAGGCTGTATTTGACAGTATAGACAGGCTGTATTTGACAGTATAGACAGGCTGTATTTGACAGTATAGACAGGCTGTATTTGACAGTATAGACAGGCTGTATTTGACAGTATAGACAGGCTGTATTTGACAGTATAGACAGCCTGTATTTGACAGTATGGAAAGGCTGTATTTGAAAGGCTGTATTTGACAATATAGACAGGCTGTATTTGACAATATAGACAGGCTGTATTTGACAATATAGACCGGCTGTATTTGACAGTATAGACAGGCTGTATTTGACAGTATAGACAGGCTGTATTTGACAGTATAGACAGGCTGTATTTGACAGTATAGACAGGCTGTATTTGACAGTATAGACAGGCTGTATTTGACAATATAGACAGGCTGTATTTGACAGTATAGACAGGCTGTATTTGACAGTATAGACAGGCTGTATTTGACAGTATAGACAGGCTGTATTTGACAGTATAGACAGGCTGTATTTGACAGTATAGACAGGCTGTATTTGACAGTATAGACAGGCTGTATTTGACAGTATAGACAGGCTGTATTTGACAGTATAGACAGGCTGTATTTGACAGTATAGACAGGCTGTATTTGACAGTATAGACAGGCTGTATTTGACAGTATAGACAGGCTGTATTTGACAGTATAGACAGGCTGTATTTGACAGTATAGACAGGCTGTATTTGACAGTATAGACAGGCTGTATTTGACAGTATAGACAGGCTGTATTTGACAATATAGACAGGCTGTATTTGACAATATAGACAGGCTGTATTTGACAGTATAGACAGGCTGTATTTGACAGTATAGACAGGCTGTATTTGACAGTATAGACAGGCTGTATTTGACAGTATAGACAGGCTGTATTTGACAGTATAGACAGGCTGTATTTGACAGTATAGACAGGCTGTATTTGACAGTATAGACAGGCTGTATTTGACAGTATAGACAGGCTGTATTTGACAGTATAGACAGGCTGTATTTGACAGTATAGACAGCCTGTATTTGACAGTATGGAAAGGCTGTATTTGAAAGGCTGTATTTGACAATATAGACAGGCTGTATTTGACAATATAGACAGGCTGTATTTGACAGTATATACAGGCTGTATTTGACAGTATAGACAGGCTGTATTTGACAGTATAGACAGGCTGTATTTTACAGTATAGACAGGCTGTATTTGACAATATAGACAGGCTGTATTTGACAATATAGACAGGCTGTATTTGACAATATAGACAGGCTGTATTTGACAATATAGACAGGCTGTATTTGACAGTATAGACAGGCTGTATTTGACAGTATAGACAGGCTGTATTTGACAGTATAGACAGGCTGTATTTGACAGTATAGACAGCCTGTATTTGACAGTATGGAAAGGCTGTATTTGAAAGGCTGTATTTGACAATATAGACAGGCTGTATTTGACAATATAGACAGGCTGTATTTGACAGTATAGACAGGCTGTATTTGACAGTATAGACAGGCTGTAATTGACAGTATAGACAGGCTGTATTTGACAGTATAGACAGGCTGTATTTGACAGTATAGACAGGCTGTATTTGACAGTATAGACAGGCTGTATTTGACAGTATAGACAGGCTATATTTGACAGTATAGACAGGCTGTATTTGACAGTATAGACAGGCTGTATTTGACAGTATATACAGGCTGTATTTGACAGTATAGACAGGCTGTATTTGACAATATAGACAGGCTGTATTTGACAGTATAGACAGGCTGTATTTGACAGTATAGACAGGCTGTATTTGACAATATAGACAGGCTGTATTTGACAGTATAGACAGGCTGTATTTGACAGTATAGACAGGCTGTATTTGACAGTATAGACAGGCTGTATTTGACAGTATAGACAGGCTGTATTTGACAGTATAGACAGGCTGTATTTGACAGTATAGACAGGCTGTATTTGACGGTATAGACCGGCTGTATTTGACAATATAGACAGTCTGTATTTGACAGTATAGACAGGCTGTATTTGACAGTATAGACAGGCTGTATTTGACAGTATAGACAGGCTGTATTTGACAGTATAGACAGGCTGTATTTGACAGTATAGACAGGCTGTATTTGACAGTATAGACAGGCTGTATTTGACAGTATAGACAGCCTGTATTTGACAGTATGGAAAGGCTGTATTTGAAAGGCTGTATTTGACAATATAGACAGGCTGTATTTGACAATATAGACAGGCTGTATTTGACAGTATAGACAGGCTGTATTTGACAGTATAGACAGGCTGTAATTGACAGTATAGACAGGCTGTATTTGACAGTATAGACAGGCTGTATTTGACAGTATAGACAGGCTGTATTTGACAGTATAGACAGGCTGTATTTGACAGTATAGACAGGCTGTATTTGACAGTATAGACAGGCTGTATTTGACAGTATAGACAGGCTGTATTTGACAATATAGACAGGCTGTATTTGACAATATAGACAGGCTGTATTTGACAGTATAGACAGGCTGTATTTGACAGTATAGACAGGCTGTATTTGACAGTATAGACAGGCTGTATTTGACAGTATAGACAGGCTGTATTTGACAGTATAGACAGGCTGTATTTGACAGTATAGACAGGCTGTATTTGACAGTATAGACAGGCTGTATTTGACAGTATAGACAGGCTGTATTTGACAGTATAGACAGCCTGTATTTGACAGTATGGAAAGGCTGTATTTGAAAGGCTGTATTTGACAATATAGACAGGCTGTATTTGACAATATAGACAGGCTGTATTTGACAGTATATACAGGCTGTATTTGACAGTATAGACAGGCTGTATTTGACAGTATAGACAGGCTGTATTTTACAGTATAGACAGGCTGTATTTGACAGTATAGACAGGCTGTATTTGACAGTATAGACAGGCTGTATTTGACAGTATAGACAGGCTGTATTTGACAGTATAGACAGGCTGTATTTGACAGTATAGACAGGCTGTATTTGACAGTATAGACAGGCTGTATTTGACAGTATAGACAGGCTGTATTTGACAGTATAGACAGGCTGTATTTGACAGTATAGACAGGCTGTATTTGACAGTATAGACAGGCTGTATTTGACAGTATAGACAGGCTGTATTTGACAGTATAGACAGGCTGTATTTGACAGTATAGACAGGCTGTATTTGACAGTATAGACAGGCTGTATTTGACAGTATAGACAGGCTGTATTTGACAGTATAGACAGGCTGTATTTGACAGTATAGACAGGCTGTATTTGACAGTATAGACAGGCTGTATTTGACAGTATAGACAGGCTGTATTTGACAGTATAGACAGGCTGTATTTGACAGTATAGACCGGCTGTATTTGACAATATAGACAGTCTGTATTTGACAGTATAGACAGGCTGTATTTGACAGTATAGACAGGCTGTATTTGACAGTATAGACAGGCTGTATTTGACAGTATAGACAGGCTGTATTTGACAGTATAGACAGGCTGTATTTGACAGTATAGACAGGCTGTATTTGACAGTATAGACAGCCTGTATTTGACAGTATGGAAAGGCTGTATTTGAAAGGCTGTATTTGACAATATAGACAGGCTGTATTTGACAATATAGACAGGCTGTATTTGACAGTATAGACAGGCTGTATTTGACAGTATAGACAGGCTGTATTTGACAATATAGACAGGCTGTATTTGACAATATAGACAGGCTGTATTTGACAATATAGACAGGCTGTATTTGACAATATAGACAGGCTGTATTTGACAGTATAGACAGGCTGTATTTGACAGTATAGACAGGCTGTATTTGACAGTATAGACAGGCTGTATTTGACAGTATAGACAGGCTGTATTTGACAGTATAGACAGCCTGTATTTGACAGTATGGAAAGGCTGTATTTGAAAGGCTGTATTTGACAATATAGACAGGCTGTATTTGACAATATAGACAGGCTGTATTTGACAGTATAGACAGGCTGTATTTGACAGTATGGAAAGGCTGTATTTGAAAGGCTGTATTTGACAATATAGACAGGCTGTATTTGACAGTATAGACAGGCTGTATTTGACAGTATAGACAGGCTGTATTTGACAGTATAGACAGGCTGTATTTGACAGTATAGACAGGCTGTATTTGACAATATAGACAGGCTGTATTTGACAATATAGACAGGCTGTATTTGACAATATAGACAGGCTGTATTTGACAATATAGACAGGCTAGGCTGTATTTGACAATATAGACAGGCTGTATTTGACAATATAGACAGGCTGTATTTGACAGTATAGACAGGCTGTATTTGACAGTATAGACAGGCTGTATTTGACAGTATAGACAGGCTGTATTTGACAGTATAGACAGGCTGTATTTGACAGTATAGACGGGCTGTATTTGACAGTATAGACGGGCTGTATTTGACAGGCTGTATTTCTATGGTGTGGCACACCACTTTATGCTTATCATAGTGGTTTCTCTGTGTGTTTCTCAGTCGTAGGAAAACATGCTATGCTTCTGTTTTCATGGCTCACTTAAAACAGTTCTGTCTCTCAATGTGACTTCATTAGTTAAATAAAAGATAAATAATTGAATAAAACTCCTCTTCCAATCAATTCCCTTCTATTGCAATGCATATACCTGAACCTTCCTTTCTCATCTCCATTCTCCTGTCTCTCTCCATCCTCTATGTGAACGGGACCTTATCAACATAGAGGGCAGAAAGCATGAAAAGACCAACAGCTTAGACAAAGAGACTTAGACAGACATGTTTGACCAGAGGAACAGCTAGAGAGAAAAGAAAGGGGCCCCGGTTCAGGAACATATATGAGGGGCCAGTTTGTTCTCAGAGGGCATAGGGACAAAGCTGGTGTGCTGTTGGGTCTTTCAGCCAGACAGTCTTGGGTGGTGTGACGGGGAGAAGAGGAGGAGAAGAGGGGGGGGGTCTTTTAGTAGCACTGGAGTGAAACCACAAGCAATTAACGGATGGACGAGGACACACAGGCTTCAGCTGAGCAGTGCTGCCTGGTTAAAAGTTGTGACTGTGAGCTGGTATTTGAGTGAGTGAGTGAGTGAGTGATGCTGAGGCCTGAACACCTGTGGGTTCCACAGGCACAGAGCAGCAGTGGAGCGTGGCTGATCCATAGTGGCTGGACCATAGTGGTTAGTACTCCACCTCAGAGTTTGTGTTAACTGGGTCCAGTGTGTCAGTGTCCTGTAGGAATCTCTACAGGCTCTGTGGTTAGTACTCCACCCCAGAGTTTGTGTGAACTGGGTCCAGTGTGTCAGTGTCCTGTAGGAATCTCTACAGGCTCTGTGGTTAGTGTGAGTGAACACAGTGGACTCAATGTCAGTCTCTGAGATAGTGGTCTACTGTACGCTGCCTGCCTGCCTCAGAGGGTTTGATCATGTGTGGGTGGACACACTGACCTCACTGTCTGACTCACTGGACTCTGAGAGAGTGAGGATGCTCTTGAAGTCTATTGGTATTTCATGGAAGTCTGTTAAGTTCCAGTCTTGGTCTGTCTGCTGGTGTTTGTTCCTCCTCCTGAAACAAAGTATTCAGCTTTCTGCTGAGCCAAGGACCTACCAGGGTCATCCACAGACCATGCTGCTCCCTCTGCCTGCCTTTTTCCATCTAAAATGATCCCTCTCTCCACTCTGCTCTGCTCCATTCTGCTCCTCTCAACCTTTTCTTGGATCACTCTCCCTTACTCCCTCCTCTGCCCCACTGCTTCCCCAACCACACGTGGCAACAAAAAACACTCTCCTTTAAAAGACGGATACAAGCCCTCAAAAACACACACACACACACACACACACACACACACACACACACACACACACACACACACACACACAAGCATCTCAAAACATACGTCTCAACTAACCACCTTTTTGGAGAAGTCCCTGAATGAATAAATAGCTCTACCCTTGTCAGGGAGGGGAGGAGAAGGAGCGTTGGAGGCTGGAGTTGGCACCGGTTGCTTGCCTCCTGCCCTTTAGTGGTTTGCTCTAAATGATATCTCTCATGGGGGAAAATATGTGGTGGTTGAGCTGAGCTCAGAGTTGGAGACCCCCACCTCTCTCTCTTTCAGTCATCTACTCTCTCTTGTTTTATTACTCTGTCCTCTCCCTCTCTCTCTGTCTGTCTCTCTCCCATTATCCTTTCCATTCTATTCATCATTTATGCTTCCCTGTATCTCCCCTAGTCTTTGTCTTCTCCCTCTATCTCTGAATCAATCATCTCTCCCCTCAGCCCAGGGTGCTGTTCTGTTCTGTCTGTTCTGTTCTGTTCTGCCTGTTCTGGTCTGTTCTGTTCTGTCTTCTGTCTGTTCTGTTCTGTCTGTGCTGTTCTGTCTGCTGTTGATGGATGGTGGATGTATTTATACTAGGTCTGTGGTTGATGGGGGAAGTCATGAGAGGGAGGGAGGAGGGGCCTGGCTACTACCTTCCCCAGCCACAGTGAGCCCAAATCGGGCTGATGTTTACTTTCCACTGGGCTGGACCATAACTGGCCCTGGAGCTCAGCTGAGCATCAGCAGTCCTGGCCACAGCCACAGCTCAGAAAGGATGGTGGCAGGCGGGCACACACACACGTGGCGTCAAGCGGCCCCAGTGGGCATTGTTTTTGTTTGTGTTGTGTGGTGATGTTGCGAGCCGGCCTGGCCATGCCTGGCTGTGCCCTGTAGCTCAGTAGAGCGCCACCCTGCATGGGCAGTTAGGAGCCTCCAGTCAGACCAGACTAGTTTAGATAAACCAGTCCAGTACAGAGGAGTCATCGAGAGCCCTGCCCAGTCCGCTCATATCAGTCTTAATTCACTTTCTTATTTAAAATGTATTTGCCAGTGTAAATGCTAAATCAACATAATTGTAAATGTGCCAGATTCATCCTACTACTTTTCAACTGTGGTCCCACTGTGAGGTTGGTTCCATGTTCTGGTGAGAAGAACAAATGCAGGCCTCTGGCCAAAGCAGCATCATTGCCCACTGAAGGAACACTGTAATGGGTTTTTACATGAGTTTGGTCACACATCCACCATAGTTGTTGGAAGCAACTATCAGAGCCAGCACAGTTGGGCTCAGGTCAGCTCAGCAGTGTGAAAAGGGCAGTGCTGAGGTATTTTAGTCAGCGGCATCACCTTTTTCTGACCCGATGTTAGATAGATGTAAATGTTCTCAAATGATAGCTTTGTTGAAATGAATTCTGATTGAAATAAATGATTCATTCTATCATTCTATCCCAGATTATTCCCAGATTATTCCCAGATTAGACCACCATGAGAATTATACAGGCTTCTAACTCCCCTCCCCAGTCCCTCCACACGACCAAAAACCAACTATCTCTCTCTCTCTCTCTAGGCTGACTGGTCAGGACGTGTAAACGGCCCTAATTGGCCTGACGACAAGCCATAAAAATTACCCACATCACATACACACACACACACACACACACACACACATCCTAAATCTGCCACTCTTTCAGAAGCTCAGAAGTAATCATGCTGCAGACGTGTGTGGATTGCCAGGCTTTTCCTGTGAGCCTGGATTAGAGGATTGAAGTGTGTGTGTGGCTTTGAGTTCAGTTATGCGCTCGTGTGTGTGTCAGCTTTGTCTGCCTGTGTGTCTGCCTTCAAACACGCACGTGTTTAAGGCTAACTCCATGTTAATTACTTGCTCTCCTTGTTACCCCGTCCACCCTCCTCTTTTCTCTTTTTGGTAAATTGAAGGAGGGAATAAACAGGTGTTTGTTGGGCGAGGCAGTCGTCTCATTCCTTCAGGGTCAGGGTTCACAGCCAGGGGTCAGAGGTCAGGGGGAATGAGCCCCATAGCAACAGGATGTTTGAAACTCTTTATTCTCTGAGATTAGGGTAGTGTGTGAGTAGACGTGTGTGTTTGGAGTTAAAATGACTAATGAGGGTAGAGGGATGTAAAGTCTGATCTGTGATCAAGGTCCATTCCTAAGCAAGCTGTGTGCCAGCCAGGCCTCTTTGGAAAGGCGTATCACACACACACACACACAGAGACACACTGGACTACACACACACATACACACACACACAGACACACACACACACACTGGACTGCACACAGACACACACAGAAACATCCCACATCTAGATCTTAGACAGGTGAAAAGTAAGATCATTCATTCTATATTACTTATCCACTGGTTTTAGCGCCACTATTTGCAGACACACGTCCATTTTCAGAGGTATGTCATGTCCACTGTTGGCCATAAAACCAGCTGGCCAGCCTCGACACATCGTGAGAGCAGTATTGTGATAAAAAGGATTATGGGTACTAATCCGTGCCTGTCACCACCCTCTGCTCAGTGTAAATATAAGTAAACACACACCCTCGCAAACCCAGCTCTGCTCTGAGCACACTCACTACCATAGACATGGGTTTAAATAGTATTTGTTTTCTTTCCAAATAATTTACCTGTGCTCGATTGCGCTTGCCAGACGCAATGGAACCAATAGAGTTGTCACAAAAGTTCAAGCCCCTCCCATCTGACGCCTATCGCTCCAGGCAGGTTTGATCAGACGCTCCACGCATTTGAAGGCAAACGATACTATTTAAACCCAGTGTTGCTGCACACACTACAGAGCTAACTAAACAGCTTTACATCTGAGTTAAGCTATAGGTTTGTAATATCAGCCCCAAACCATGCAGGGAACAGCTGAACCACTAGGTCCACATCTCAGACAGGTACCAGTTCATAGGATCACTCACAGACCATCACAGCTGAGAACAGGCCCAGCACATCTCAGACAGGTACCAGTTCATAGGATCACTCACAGACCATCACAGCTGAGAACAGGCCCAGCACATCTCAGACAGGTACCAGTTCATAGGATCACTCACAGACCATCACAGCTGAGAACAGGCCCAGCACATCTCACACAGGTACCAGTTCATAGGATCACTCACAGACCATCACAGCTGAGAACAGGCCCAGCACATCTCAGACCGGTACCAGTTCATAGGATCACTCACAGACCATCACAGCTGAGAACAGGCCCAGCACATCTCACACAGGTACCAGTTCATAGGATCACTCACAGACCATCACAGCTGAGAACAAGCCCAGCACATCTCAGACAGGTACCAGTTCATAGGATCACTCACAGACCATCACAGCTGAGAACAGGCCCAGCACATCTCAGACAGGTACCAGTTCATAGGATCACTCACAGACCATCACAGCTGAGAACAGGCCCAGCACATCTCAGACAGGTACCAGTTCATAGGATCACTCACAGACCATCACAGCTGAGAACAGGCCCAGCACATCTCAGACAGGTACCAGTTCATAGGATCACTCACAGACCATCACAGCTGAGAACAGGCCCAGCACATCTCAGACAGGTACCAGTTCATAGGATCACTCACAGACCATCACAGCTGAGAACAGGCCCAGCACATCTCAGACAGGTACCAGTTCATAAGATCACTCACAGACCATCACAGCTGAGAACAGGCCCAGCACATCTCAGACAGGTACCAGTTCATAGGATCACTCACGGACCATCACAGCTGAGAACAGGCCCAGCACATCTCAGACAGGTACCAGTTCATAGGATCACTCACAGACCATCACAGCTGAGAACAGGCCCAGCACATCTCAGCACAGCATCAAAGCTGTTCTCTGCTGTGGAATCTACAGATGGGTATACAGGACCGGCGTTCATGATGCACTGCTAGCTTGAAAGCCCGTTCGGACTGTGTATACAGCGCTGTGTGATAGATGGCGACCGTCGTCTCGGGGGGACGAATCAGAGCCCTCACAGCTTGACCCCAGGGCGGCGTGCTGCCGGAGAGTTATGGAAGCTGTGCCGGCCGGCCATGTTTTTCTGTTTGTGTTGTATGGTGTGACTGGAGAGTTGAATATGAACATTTTTAAGAGGGAGGGAGGGATTAGTCTCTTGTTGAAAGGGGGCTTGGTGAAGTACGAGCGGTTGGCTAGTCTCTTGTTGAAAGGGGGCTTGGTGAAGTATGAGCGGTTGGTTGGATTTGGTTTGTTGTCTTAATCCAGAGCAGTGTCCATGTAAGTCAGTTCAGCTGCTCTGTAGTCTCAAACAGTCTCCCACCAACCCATTAACCCTCAAACACACTGTGTCTGTCTCTCTCTCTCGCCCTGTCTGTGTCTGTGTCTGTGTGCGTGCGTGCGTGCGGGCGCAGGTCTGCTCCAGTTAGCATCATCACTGTAATAGGATGTGTATTAATCTTTCAGCACCAGGTCTTGGCGCTCGTTGTTTTGGGTTGTGCTGTAACCCTCTTGGGTGATGTTCATCATCCCTCCTCATCCGCTGTCATCCAGACTTTATTGGTTTGGTTGTCTGCTGCATGGCCTGTTCTCTATGTGTGTGTGGTTTATCTCTGTCTTTCGCTGTCTCTCTCTCTTTTCTGTCTCTCTCTCTCTTTTCTGTCTCTCTCTCTCTTTTCTGTCTCTCTCTCTCTCTTTTCTGTCTGTCTGTCTGTCTGTCTGTCTGTCTGTCTGTCTGTCTGTCTGTCTGTCTGTCTGTCTGTCTGTCTGTCTGTCTGTCTCTCTCTGTGCCTGCCTGCCTGCCTGCCTGCCTGCCTGCCTGCCTGCCTGCCTGCCTGTCTGTCTGTCTGTCTGGAAGATGCCAGTAGTCCGTGAAGAGGAGAGATTCTGTATAATAATCCCTCTGTAGTTGTTGAGGAGTTTGTGTCAGTCAGTCATATCAGATGACACACTATGGTGAAATGATTTGGTTGATCGATAGCATGTGTCTCTATTGTAATGGAAAGATAATGTCACAGAAGAAGTGTTGCTGATTGCATGGTCTACTCCTATTCTAACCAATATGCTACATCATTGTTCCCAGCTGATGCAGATGTTCAGTAATACTGCACATCTCAACCTAGAGGGACATTTAAAAGTGTAGCGAAGGGAGACGGAGTTTAAAAGCCAAATTTAAAATAACCTGACTGAGAAATATTTAGTTGTACATTTCAGCAGCCACTCTTATCCAGAGCGACTTACAGTAGTGAGTGGATACATTTTCATTAGCATTGTTTACAAACCATTTCCTGTGCATTTGAATGTCCAGAGGCATCTACCTGAAATCAGGCAGGGGTTTGGTGATTATTCTGAGAGAGAGTAAACCTGGCTTTGGGAAAGACCCCCCCCGTCTCTCAGCCAGCTCTACATTCCTGAGCCCGGCCCAGTCAGGAAGTGAGCGGCAGACCCAGCAGGCCAGATTACCTCCATCCTGACACAAGTTGTGTCCCAAATGTCACCCTATTCATTACATAGTGCACAAATTTTTTACCAGGGCCCATAGTGCACTATGTAGTGAAAAGGGTGCCATGTGGGACACAGTCCTGCCTCTGTACAGTACCTCAGTCTGTCTACTGTATTAGAATGTGTTCTACAGTTCCTCATTCAGTCACAGTCCTGTCTCTGTACAGTACCTCAGTCTGTCTACTGTATTATACCGGTCAATTCTAAATGCCTTTATTGTGAAGTAGAAAGGTCAAGGAGCAACAACGGCTCAGCCGCAAATTGATAGGCCACACAAGCTCACGGCACGGGACCACCGAGTGCTGTCCTCATTTGCAAAGCTTACTACCGAGTTCCAAACTGCCTCCGGAAGCAACGTCAGCACAATAACTGTTTGTCGGGAGCTTCATGAAATGGGTTTCCATGGCTGAGCAGCCACACGCAAGCCTAATATCACCATGCGCAATGCCAAGCATCGGCTGGAGTGGTATAAAGCTTGCGCCATTGGACGCAGGAGCAGTGGAAACGCGTTCTCTGGAGTGATGAATCACGCTTCACCATCTGGCAGTCCGATGGATGAATCTGGGTTTGGCAGATGCCAGGAGAACGCTACCTGCCCCAAGGCATAGCGCCAACTGTAAAGGTTGGTGGATGAGGAATAATGGTCTGGGGCTGTTTTTCATGGTTCGGGCCCCTTAGTTCCAGTTTAAGGAAATCTTAACGCTACAGCATATAATGATGTTCTAGAAGTTTCTGTGTTTCCAACTTTGTGGCAACAGTTTGGGGAAGGACCTTTCCTGTTTCAGCATGACAATGCCACGTGCACAAAGCGAGATCCATACAGAAATGGTTTGTCTAGATTGGTGTGGAAGAACTTGACTGGTCTGCACAGAGCCCTGACCTCAACCCCATTGAACACATTTGGGATGAATTGAAAGACCGACTGCGAGCCAGGCCTAATCGTCCAAAATCAGTGCCCGATATCACTAATGCTCTTGTGGCTGAATGGAAGCAAATCCCCCCAGAAATGTTCCAACATCTAGTGAAGGGCCCTCCCAGAAGAGTGGAGGCTGTTATAGCAGCAAAGGGGAGGCCAACTCCATATTAATGCCCATGATTTTGGAATGAGATGTTCGAAGAACAGGTGTCCACATACTTTTGGTCATGTGTGTGTGTATATATATATATATATATATATATATACACACATTAGAATACAAAAAACAGTCCATGGTAAGCACAACTGAAACATCACAAATCACCCAGATAAACAGTTACATTCATCCACAAATAATTCCTCAATCGGTACCTTAAATTGCCTCTGAATCAGAGAGGTGCGGGGGCCTGCCTTAATCAACATCCACGTTATCGGCGCCCAGGGAACAGGGGGTTAACTGCCTTGCTCAGGGGCAGAATGACAGATGTTTACCTTGTCAGGTCTATATCACCACAATCAAGAACAGAAAAAAAGGTAGACTTTTTATCTGCCCCTTATCTGCCCCCTGCCCCTAATCTGCCCCTTATCTGCCCCCTGCCCCTAATCTGCGCCCTGCCCCTAATCTGCCCCTTATCTGCCCCTAATCTGCCCCCTGCCCCTAATCTGCACCCTGCCCCTAATCTGCCCCTTATCTGCCCCTTATCTGCCCCCTGCCCCTAATCTGCCCCTTATCTGCCCCTAATCTGCCCCTTATCTGCCCCCTGCCCCTAATCTGCGCCCTGCCCCTAATCTGCCCCTTATCTGCCCCCTGCCCCTAATCTGCGCCCTGCCCCTAATCTGCCCCTTATCTGCCCCCTGCCCCTAATCTGCCCCCTATCTGCCCCTAATCTGCCCCTAATCTGCCCCTTATTTTACCTTTATTTAACTAGGCAAATCAGTTAAGAACAAATTCTTATTTTCAATGACGGCCTAGGAACAGTGGGATAACTGCCTGTTCAGGGGCAGAACGACAGATTTGTACCTTGTCAGCTCGGGGGTTTGAACTTGCAACCTTCCGGTTACTTCTGCCCCTTATCTGCCCCTTATCTGTCCCTAATCTGTCCCTAATCTGCCCCTTATCTGCCCCTAATCTGCCCCTAATCTGCCCCTAATCTGCCCCTTATCTGCCCCTTATCTGCCCCTAATCTGCCCCTAATCTGCCCCTTATCTGCCCCTTATCTGCCCCTTATCTGCCCCTAATCTGCTCCTAATCTGCTTCCTACTGCTTAGAGAAAGGCACAATCTGTTTCTATAGAAAAAGCCAACTTCAAATCTTAGCATCTTAACCAGCTCATCTATTGGTTTTTAATGTTAAATCCATATCCTAAGTATTTATACGTGAAATAACATGATCAACAGTATAAAAAGCTTTTCACAGGTCCACAAACAAAGCAGCACATTTCATTGTAGTATCTAAAGTGTTGACAAGATCATTAACAACTAAAGTGGTTGCTGTAATAGTGCTATGGCCAGGCCTGAACCCTGATCAGTTTACATTCAAAATACATTTCTCACATAAAAAAGAGCAAAGTTGTACATTTACCAAGGATTCTGGAATCTTAGCTAAACAAGGAAGCCTTAAAATGGGGGTGATAATATTTAAGATCCCTACTGTCTCCGTCCTTATGGAGTGGCAGCACAAGAGTTGATTTACATACTTTTGGAATATTTCCTGATAACAATGTTAAATAAAAAAATGTCAGTAATTGAGCCAACAATGATGGTGCTGCACACTTAGGCTGACCAGGATCCAATTTGTCAGCCCCTGTGGATATCTTGTTGTCTATTGCTAGCAAAGCATCCAGGACTTATTTTTCTGTAAATAGCCTCATAAAAAAGCTTTGACTACCATTTCTCTGATCATTCAGCAAGTTTACCCTACCAGCATCCAGCACAACAACATTATGAAAAGGCTTAAAGTTCTTTCAAGGAGAGAGCCTGCTGAAATAACATGGTGATTAAATGCATCAATGATGCCTTTTTTTCTGTAATATGGCCAGTGTCTGAACTAATTTGTTGTGGCAGAGAGGAGGAAGTAGAACCCTTCAGGGATTTGACAGTTTTCCAGAATTTAGCCGGGTTCCCATTACAATCATAAAGATAATAGTCAGATTTAGCCTTTCTGATTTGTTTTACACATTCATTCCTCAGTTGCTTAAAAACTTTCCAGTCCAGGCCTAAGCCTGAGTTCCTGGCCTTGACCCAAGCATCATCTCTTTCATGAATGATTTCTGATAACTGCATAGTGTACCAGGCATTCAATCTACCTTTAACCCTGACATGTTTTGAAGGGAGCATGATTATCCACATAGCATTGAAGACATCTGCAAAGAGGATCCAAGCTAATCAGGTTCAGGGATAACTGAAGTACAGTCAAGGTCACTAGTATAAAGATCATGTGAAAAAGACAGTTCACTGAAGTTTTTAAAGTTCCTCTTTGTGATGACACGAGGCTTAGGTTTGTGTATTCTCACATCTCACATTCTCTGGTGTATTCATAAAAATGTGATCAATCAGAGATTCCTTTGAAGGATCTCTAGGATTGGGCCGTGTAGGCTTAGTCTCCAGCTGGGTTAGGTTTAGATCATTACACATGCTTTTTAGATCATAATTTAGGTCACCCAGGATAATAACCTCTGAATTAGTAAACAAACTAGTTAACTCCTCGAGTGCACAAAGGTTAGCTAAGGGAGGACGGTAGATCCCTATAACAGTTATAGATACATTTCTCCCCAGACAAAGGCTAAACGATAGGAGTTCAAATTTTGGAGCAAGGGAAATGGATTTCAGTAAAGAGACAGAGAAGTTATTTTAAATAGAAATGGCCACTCCACCACCACCTACTCTGTCTGTATTAATATCAGATTCCAGAATGTCCCCAGAGATCCAAGTTTCAGTCAATACCAGAATATCCAGATTAGTCTGCATAACCCAGATCTTAAATTTAGTTTAGGAAGTTAGTTCCTAATGTTCAGATGCATCAACCCAAGACCTTTACGATTGTTTATGTCACATGGAAACTCCAACTCAAACAAGCAACGTTCAGTAGGTGGTTACAGGCCCTGTCTGATGGTTGATATTGATATAGTTGGTATGGCTATAAGAGTGCATAGAACTGCACCATTTGGTCTATCCCTAGTAGTAATAGAGGAAGGAGAAGAGGTCGCAGCCAATGTCAATATGAGGAGCTCTTCGAGTAACCAATGATGGAATGTTATAAAGTGACTTACATGGGCTTTGGTTGCTATCGTGCAACAGCCCAAGCCCTCTATGTGATGTGAAAACCGAGGGGCTATTCAAGTTGATGGAATTCACATTGGAACTAAAGCGCTGGGTGAGCAGACCACAGTGGGTTCCTCTTTTGAGCTAACAATAGCAAATCTAAGAGTGGAGTTGAAAGGAATGGGAACAAGATTACAACTGACAACACCCCTGGCAGTATAGACAACAGTACAAGGATAACGCTTAGAGAGGATGGCTTAGACCGTCACTGAGTCAGTATCTTAACGCAGCCTTGAAATATGAAAAGGGCTCCCGATGATTTGGGTGAAGTCCATCATCCCTGTGGAACATCTTTTGTTTCCAAAAAGTGTTGAAATTGTCAGTAAAAGTTATGCCAAAACAGTGGCAGGAGTCTTTAATCCAGCTAAGAGCCTGCTGAACCTTACACAGCCGCGACCCAGTGACTGCATCAGACCAGAGATCATTGGCTGCTTTTCAGAGACTTTTAGGGTGTTGATCAGCTCAGTAAAACCCTGTTTGATCAGCTCAGTAAAACCCTGTTTGATCAGCTCAGTAAAACCCTGTTTGATCAGCTCAGTAAAACCCTGTTTGATCAGCTCAGTAAAACCCTGTTTTATCAGCTCAGTAAAACCCTGTTTGATCAGCTCAGTAAAACCCTGTTTGATCAGCTCAGTAAAACCCTGTTTGATCAGCTCAGTAAAACCCTGTTTGATCAGCTCTGATTGACCCTTTTTGGTGTCATTTGATCCCATGTGAACTACGACAGTAGCAGCCCTGGGTGGGGGTACTGGAGAACCGGAGTTGGGAAACGCTGCTTGAGAGGAGGTGACACTGTCTGTCTGTTTGAACCCTCCAGGCAGGACAGGTGACTGAACATCAGTGTGATGGGAATAGCTAGTAACAGACAGACTGTAGGCCAATACTGAAGTCTGTTAGAGTATTGTACATAGCCCCATATCACAGAGTGTATTTTAGGCCCACTCTCAAATCAAATCTTATCCCCTAACCCAGTGGTTCTCAATCCTGGTTTGTTTTTGCCTTAGCACTGCACACCTGATTCAAATCTTTAAAGTGTGATGATGAGTTGATCATTTGAATCAGCTGTGTAGTGCTGGGCAAAAACAAAAAGGTGCATCTCTTTGTGTCCCCTGGACCAGAGTTAGTCCTGCCCTAACCTCTAACCCCTAGACACTGAAATAATCACGTGTTTAAAGATCCAATGCAGACGTTTTTATCTCAATATCAAATCGTTTCTACCTTACTGTGATTGTTTTAAATTAAAATGCTCCAAACGAAACAACAATATCTTAGTAAAATGCAATTTCTCAAGAAATCATTTTGTTAGGACTGTCTGGGAGTGGTCTGAGGGAGGAGTCTAATTGGAGAAGGAGGGATGTGTAACCTGAAAACTAGCTGTTTTTTACAGAGAGGAGGGAAAACTCTATTTTTTAATTGGTCTATTAACTTATACCGCTTGGTGATGTCATCAGGTCTACCCAGCCAGGCAAGCTGAAATTTCAAACCACTCTCTTACACTGAAAGGGGCATTATCCTAATTTTCAAAATTTCACAGTATTATTCTGACCTCATGTTGTGGAAACTGCCCCTTTAAAGTAAAATTACTTTGGCTCAAGGCTACAAACAGCTCTTATACGTCCCAGGTAAGAGGATGGCTCAAGGCTACAACAGCTCTTATATGTCCCAGGTAAGAGGATGGCTCAAGGCTACAACAGCTCTTATATGTCCCAGGTAAGAGGATGGCTCAAGGCTACAACAGCTCTTATATGTCCCAGGTAAGAGGATGGCTCAAGGCTACAACAGCTCTTATATGTCCCAGGTAAGAGGATGGCTCAAGGCTACAACAGCTCTTATATGTCCCAGGTAAGAGGATGGCTCAAGGCTACAACAGCTCTTATATGTCCCAGGTAAGAGGATGGCTCAAGGCTATAACAGCTCTTATATGTCCCAGGTAAGAGGATGGCTCAAGGCTACAACAGCTGTGACAAATCAACACAGAGGCAGCCTCGTGACTCCTCAATACAGAACAAGGTTCTCAGAAGGCCTTACAAAGCAGCAGGCTCCTATCTCCATACAAAGTCAAACAAAAGCCTCAAGTAGCCTTAATATCTCAAGGACATCTCCCATAGGATACATACTTCTACACACAAGTCAGATAGACTAACAACCCAGAAACAGCTGGGTCCTGTTCATTAGGCACTAAATGGAGGAAAATGGACTGAAATATGGAGGGACGACCTGGACTCTCATTTTTGTTTTCTGTTGTAAAATGTTTTAAACCAAGAAATGTGCTGTAGCCACTAGCCAGGTACACTGACAATATCCCCAGCAGTAATAACACCTGGTCATTGGTCACTTCGAGAACCAATCGGGGATCAAGTCTTATCTTTCTTGGCCAATAGAGTCTAATTGAGCTCATCTCGTCTCTGGAATCTCTGTTGATTCATCAGATCAGTCAAACTGTTGTTATCAGTGGACCAAGCAAACACATGTGCTTCTCTTCCAACCACCTCCCTGTTTCATTAATGCCAGATTTACCCCCCTCTTTTTTCCGGAATAAATAACATTCTCGTCCCCCCCCAGCTTCTCTCCCCCTCCTCATTCCTATGAAATGAGAAGCATAGTTGTGGTGCGTTCCAGAATGACAGGCTGTTCAGATTAGATGCATGTGCTTTAATTCCAGGCTCACTTTTGGAAGCCATGTTGAACTTAACCCCCACACCCACCCACCAGCCCCTGTCCGTGAACAACTCTTTACACGTCAGCAACTAGTCTCTGCAGAGTCGTGGGATTTCAGTGCACGTGGCCTTGCATGGACCTTAATTGCTCGCCATCTTTTTACCCTGCTTTTTGCCCTCTACCCTGCTTTACCATAGATATACTGTAGCACATCCACACCTGCCTTAAGCGAACCCATGTGACTGACTTCCAGTAAGCCTTCGACCACAGTGTAGAAAGGGAGGGAGGGAGGAGGTATCTCCAGGGGGATTATGATCCTGTTTGTTTTATATCTCATAATCTACTGAACAGCATGTGAAATCGACTGCATGTGTTCACCACAAATTTATTGCAGTGAAAAGCACATAAAACCAAACCAAAGCCTCCCCCTTAGCCTCCTCTCCTTCTTTCTCCTCTCCTCTTTGCTCTCCTGTCATCCCTCACTGTCAGACGGGCATCCGCTGCCCTCTCATGCCCTTTGATCCATCCGTTGGCTTTGGCACTAGAGGGAACGCACGGGGCATCACTTACTGCCAGCTGTACTTACTGCCAGCTGTACAGTAGTACACCACCCTTCAGCTCTCACATCTTTACTATTATTACAGAGAGAGAGAGAGAGAGAGAGAGAGAGAGAGAGAGAGGAGAGAGAGCGGAAATGCCGGAAATGCCAATTCGAAGCCACACTACGACCCCGTGTTTTAACACATTGTCCTTGGCAGACTCCCTTCAAGCCCTGGTTTTGGAAAAGAAGCTAAAACTAAAAATGAGAGGGAAGAGAGCAGGAGTGGTGGAGGGAAAGAACGATTGAGAAAAAAGTTCAAAAATATTTACTCAGCAATAATTTTGTGTGGAATTTTTCAGGATGATAATTTGAAAAAGGCTTCATTCACGGCTACAATGGCTCCTTTGATTGGCGCATGCAGCTTGAGCAGCGTTGGGGTTGGCCCCTCGCCAGGGGCCAGGTCTGTTAAAGCCAAGGGGAAGAAAAGAGGCCTGTTTCACAGAAGGAAAAGAGAGAAACAGACACATGCTCTCCCTGTGTTTCTCTCTTTCTCTCTCCCTGTGTTTCTCTCTTCTCTCTCTCCCTGTGTTTCTCTCTCTCTCTCTCTCCCTGTGTTTCTCTCTTTCTCTCTCCCTGTGTTTCTCCCTCTCTCTCTCTCCCTGTGTTTCTCTCTCTTTCCCTCTCTCTCTCTCCCTGTGTTTCTCTCTTTCTCTCTCTTCCCTGTGTTTCTCTCTCTCTCCCTGTGTTTCTCTCTTCTCTCTCCCTGTGTTTCTCTCTTTCTCTCTCCCTGTGTTTCTCTCTTTCTCTCCCTGTGTTTCTCTCTCTCTCTCCCTGTGTTTCTCTCTCTCTCTCCCTGTGTTTCTCTCTCTCTCTCTCCCTGTGTTTCTCTCTTTCTCTCTGTGTTTCTCTCTTCTCTCTCCTGTGTTTCTCTCTTTCTCTCTCCTGTGTTTCTCTCTCTCTCCCTGTGTTTCTCTTTCTCTCTCTCCTGTGTTTCTCTCTCTCTCCTGTGTTTCTCTCTCTCTCTCCCTGTG
>NW_024609795.1:237500-290000 GCF_018296145.1 Oncorhynchus tshawytscha
GGGACCCTCTTTTTCCAAAGACCAGTTAATGGTGCACAACAAAGCACCATAGAGGCTAATTCTGCCTGAGGGAAATCCACAAGCATCTCTCTCTGAGAGGCTAGGCTAAGCTAGGCTAACAAGTGCGTTCTTGTGAATTGCGGTTTACTGAAGTAACTGTGTTCCCTCTTGGGGACATAAACAATTAATAAAGCCTTTAGAAATGAACTGTTTATTTTCCCCCCTTCTCCTCTCTGTGGTAATCATGTGTGTGTGGTTGATCTGAGGCAGGCTCAGGGGATGCTTGAAGTTCGCTGCAGCACAGAAACAAATGTTAAGGTTTCAGCCAACTGAAACTGTTTATCGGTGCTTTTTGTGTGGGGGGCGGGGCGGGGTTGAGGGCCAGAGAATGGAGAGGGGATTTAGTACGAGACTTACAGCTGCTTAGACTGTCTGACATTCGTAGGGTAAAGCCTTTGATTGACTTCGCTGGTACAAACGAGTTTTAATCTTCAAAGATTTGAATCTGGGGTTTAATCTGTCTGTTAAATCACAAGCAGTTAAGGGGGGATGAAGGGTGGTAACAGTCACATACTTACAGAACAACAACAACAGCAAGAGTATAAAAACATTTACAAACACAACAAAAAAAGTACAACTTCACTAAGCAATAGAGCTGAAACAAAGCATGATAAATGTCAGGCACCTTGCTTTTCAATTACTGGAAAAAGTTCTCTTCATTTGGTGACTCGGATGTCATTCACAGCAAGCGCCACTGGGGGTAGTGCTGAGGTGCTACGGAGCAAAATAATTGCTTATACTCTTTTTACATAGTTCAGGTATCACAAGGGGTGCACAGCAATACACCCCCATTTCAGTGCAGACCCCATTTTAGAGTAGACACAGCAGGGATTAGGTCACTACCCTGATGTCTCTCTGCCTGGCCCAGTCTCGCTTGACCTTTGACCTGCTGTGGAGAGTGGGCACACTCAGTAGCGAGCCGCGGGGCGCCAGTCCAGCAATGTGATTGTAGAAACAAAGCAGGAGGTGTGGAAATAAGAATAAAGGCACTTTAAAAGGCTCCCTTATTTTTAAATAATCCTTTCAAACATATTTTAATGTCTGCACAGTTTAATATTGGTTCTGTTTCTCAATTGCTGACACATGGCTGGCCGGTCCTCTCTTTCTCCTCCACTGTCACCAACAACTCTAGCTGGTGTCTAGTCCGTGAGGGAATGAGTAGCTAGAGGTATTTAGTCTGACCCTCTGGGTCTGAGTAGCAACAGAGATGGGCGTCAGAAATAAGAGGGCTTATGAGAGAGAGCCATGTTGTTGTTCGGCGAGCAATGATCCTGTATTAGCAGCACCTCGTACTCCAGGCCGCCATTTTGAACCACAGCCGGCTCCGGCTGCTTTTGGGGCATCGCCCCTCCAATGTTGGAACCAGCCTTGACTCCCTCCAGCTCCAGCTGGGCTGGCTCACATTCCAGATCCAGGTGGCCCTTGGCCCGTTTCCTCCTCATGTAGCACACCATCCCCACGGCGGCTGCAATCAGGACTAGGAGCAGCAGGATGGCCAGAGCCGGCACCAGCATGGTGGTCAGCCTCTTGTCCTCCACCTGCCTCCCTGTGGCAGTGTGCTGCTGGGCCGCTGTGTGGGCCACCGTGCAGACGCTGTCCCCACCGCTGAGGTCGCCCAGCGGGCTGGCGCACACTGTGTAGGTGGAGTTGGGCCGCAGCCCCCTCAGGGTGTATTCCGGGTAGGAAGCGGGCACGCTGAGCTGCATGGGACGCCGGTCGGGCCCCGACAGGTTGCGGTATGTCAGACGGATACCGCGGATGTAGGGCCGGACCTTGATGTAGCGGTGCAGGTCCAGCAGGATGGAGGAGCTGGTCACCAGGCGCGAGCTGATGTCGGGGGCATCGGCGGTGACAGTTGCCGCGGAAATGTAATTGTTGTTGTCATTGTGGTCCTGATCGGGAGGGGGGTGGGAGTGGTGGCGGTTCTCGCAATAGGTGCCGTAGAAGCCACGAGGGCAGGTGCACTCCAGATGGCCTTGCCCGTCCAGCCGACAGGTGCCCCCATTCAAGCAGGTCTGGGAGGGGCAGAAGAAGTCCACCTCTGGGTCTTGGCTGCTGCTGCTGGGAGAGGCAGGGACGGGGGGCTGGCTGTCTGTCCCAGTTGAGGTGTCCTCCTTACTGGGCCCTGGTCCAGGGATGGCTGGGGAGGTGCTAGGCAGGGTGGTGACTGGAGGGGGCATGGTGGTGCTGGTTCTGACTGTGCTAGCGGTGACAGTAGTGGTGGTGGGGCAGCCAAACTCCCTGTGCTCCAGCCTCTCCAGCACCTTCCCAGCATTGAGGGGAGGGAAGTGGCAGCGGGTCTCCTCCGTCCTGCCCAGAGTCACCCCCTGGTTCCTGAGCCACCCGGGAAACCAGGCCAGGGTGCACAGGCAGTTGAAAGGGTTCTCTGCCACCGTCAGCTTAGTCAGGTGAGGGAAAAGCTGTGCGAACCCGTCAGGCAAGCCCTGCAGACTCAGGTTGCTGATGTCCAACTCCTGAAGCTCGCTCAGGTTCTTCAGGTCCTCCAGCTTCAGTGGGCCCATGGGGTTCCCGGCCAGGCTCAGGTAGATCAGGCCCTGGGCCTCCCTCAGCGCCAGGGGGAAGGAGCCCAGCTCGTTGCCAGAGATGTCCAGTTCGTGGAGGTTCCCCAGGCTGGCCATCAGGTCCTCGTTCAGGCTTTCGAGGCCCAGGCCGGCCAGCTTCAGAGACTCCAGGTTGGGCATCTGGAGGTCGGCTGACCCCAGGGATGGGAGGGTGTTGAAGCGGAGGTCCAGCAGCAGCAGTCTGGGCATGGCTAGGGCGGGGAGCGAGGTGAGCTGGTTTCCCTGCAGCTTGAGCTCCAGCAGCTGCTCCAGGCCATGGAAGGCGGCAGGGTGTATAGTCCGGATGTGGTTGCTGTAGAGGTACAGCCTCTCCAGTAGGGCCATGCCCGCAAAGCTCTCCTCTGACAGATGGGTGATCTGGTTGGCTGAGAGGTCCAAGTTCCTCAGGGAAGTCAGAGGCTCAAACACCCGGTCAGGCAGTACCGTGACTTTGTTCTGACTCAGATCCAGCATCTCCAGGCTCTCCATGCCCACAAAGTCTTCCTCCGCCAGGGTCTCGATGCCGTTGGCGAAGAGGTAGAGGTTCTTGGTGGGTTCCGGGACGCCATGGGGCATTGTGGCAGAGCGGCGCTGGAAACAGAAGATGGATTCTGGGGTGGAGCAGGTGCAGTCCTGGGGACAGTCGCTGGCCAGAGTCCTGCCAGGGAGCCGGAGCAAGAGAAGAAGGAGGAAGGGCGTCAGCGGGGGGAGGAAGAAGGCCTTCATGGTGCCACTGGAGTCACTCTTGTCTCCTCTCTCAGCCTGAAAGGACAGATCAAGGACAAGGTCAGCTATAGAAAGTGATGCTTTAAATGCAGGGCCACTGGGTAATAGATATACACAGACAGACAGTCTTATCTTTGTCATGTCTTGCTGGAAACTGTGAAGGACATGGGAAAGGAAGGCAACCTAGAGGTGTCGAACATAGAGACAACCTAGAGATGTAGGACATAGAGACAACCTAGGATTATAGGACATAAAGACAACCTAGAGATGTAGAACATATAGACAACCTGAAGTGTAGGACATAGAGACAACCTAGAGATGTAGGACATAGAGACAACCTAGAATTATAGGACATAAAGACAACCTAGAGATGTAGAACATAGAGACAACCTGAAGTTTAGGACATCGACACACCCTAGATGTGTAGAACATAGAGACACCCTAGAAGTACAGGACATAGAGACAGCCTAGAGATGTAAGACATAGAGACAACCTAGAAGTATAGGACATAGAGACAACCTAGAAGTATAGGACATAGAGGTGTAGAAGGGCTAAATTGAGATATACAGCAATTCTGTACTATAACTACCCTTCAGATCTGTATAATGCGTCACAAATCTGTATAGATCTTTGATGTATTAGTTTCTCTTTTTTCATGTGGTTAGCACAATATGTGCCGTTATTATCGTCGTCTGAGCACACATGAAGGATCAAAGACGTGGTCTCTTGACACAGGGCTCTTCAAACAATGGGCCGTGGTACGGCAGTGACCTCAGGGCTTTGAGTCATTTTCCACTGGACTCAGGGGAAAGAAAGTTCCCTTAGATAGAGAGTAGCAATCTAATGTAGCCACACTCTGACCAAGGTGACTTGAACTTGATAATATTGTATCAGACACAGTGGATCTTGGATGTTGTTTTCCGTTCTGAGGTGTTTTCCTCAAGCATATTGTTAGTTACTGTGGTAGCAGGTTTGGTAGCTGCTTCATTAACATAAACCTTGCTATATGTAGGTCCTGGTAGTACTTGGTGCTGTGGACTGGTAAACACATTTATGTGTCTCTCTGTCTCTCACTCTCTCTAGGTATGTCTGTCTGTCTCTCTGTGTCTGTCTGTCTCCCTCTCTCTGTGTGTCCCCTTCCTTCCTTCCCTGTCCTGGTTCTATCTCTATCTCTCTGTGTCTGTCTGTCTGTCTGTCTGTCTCTCTCTCTCTGTGTCTGTCTGTCTGTCTCTCTGTCTGTCTGTCTGTCTGTCTGTCTGTCTGTCTGTCTGTCTGTCTGTCTGTCTCTCTCTCTCTCTCTCTGTCTGTCTGTCTGTCTGTCTCTCTCTCTCTGTCTGTCTGTCTGTCTGTCTCTCTCTCTCTGTCTGTCTGTCTGTCTCTCTCTCTGTGTCTGTCTGTCTGTCTCTCTCTCTCTGTGTCTGTCTGTCTCTCTCTCTGTGTCTGTCTGTCTCTCTCTCTCTCTCTGTCTGTCTCTCTCTCTGTGTCTGTCTGTCTGTCTGTCTGTCTCTCTCTCTCTCTCTCTGTGTCTGTCTGTCTCTCTCTCTCTTTGTGTGTCTGTCTGTCTGTCTCTCTCTCTCAGGGTCTGTACAGTCCACCCACTACCATTTACAGTTCTCCACACACTGTGGTTGAACGGGAAGCACATTTAACCATTTTCTCCATGTTTACGACAAACTCTTTAGCCTGTGAAACCACGTTACAGACAAACACACACACAAATTGTTCAGATTACGATGTCTGAGGGAGGCGATGAAGCCTGTCAAGAACTCCAGTCACCCAAGCCACGGACTGTTACCATCTGGCAAATGATAACGGAGCATCGGGTCTCGGACCAACAGGCCATCAGACTGTTGAACAACTAACCCTAGCTGTTTACCTGCTCAGAACTGCACCGTAGAGACTGTTTACACTGACTCTCCACACGTCCAACCCTTGCACACACACACACACACACACACACACACACACAGTCAACACTGCTGTTGAATTTGATACTTCTATTCAACTGCTTAAAGACACTAACCACTTTACATTTGGAACACAGTTCTACTTGATCATTACACATTCATCTATACTGTATATCTTATTAGATCTGTTTTATTACTATGGATACTACCTTCCTCTGACTTATTATTTTAGATTCAACTTTTCTATTATTATTGATATGGATATTGTACTGCATTGTTGAGGGAGATAGCGTGTTAGCATTTCACTACACCTTTTATACCTGCTGTTAGTGGTTTTATACCTGCTGTTAGTGGTTTTATACCTGCTGTTAGTGGTTTTATACCTGCTGTTAGCGGTTTTATACCTGCTGTTAGCGGTTTTATACCTGCTGTTAACTGTTGTATACCTGCTGTTAGTGGTTTTATACCTGCTGTTAGTGGTTTTATACCTGCTGTTAGCGGTTTTATACCTGCTGTTAATGGTTTTATACCTGCTGTTAACTTTGTATACCTGCTATCAACGGTTTTATACCTGCTGTTAACGGTTTATACCTGCTGTTAACGGTTTTATACCTGCTGTTAGTGGTTTTATACCTGCTGTTAGTGGTTTTATACCTGCTGTTGGCGGTTTTATACCTGCTGTTAATGGTTTTATACCTGCTGTTAACTGTTGTATACCTGCTATCAACGGTTTTATACCTGCTGTTAACTGTTGTATACCTGCTAACGGTTTTATACCTGCTGTTAACGGTTTTATACCTGCTGTTAACGGTTTTATACCTGCTGTTAACGGTTTTATACCTGCTGTTAACGGTTTATACCTGCTGTTAGTGGGTTTATACCTGCTGTTAGTGGTTTTATACCTGCTGTTAGTGGTTTTATACCTGCTGTTAACGGTTTATACCTGCTGTTAGTGGTTTTATACCTGCCGTTAGTGGTTTTATACTTGCTGTTAGTGGTTTTATAACTGCTGTCAATGGTTTTATACCTGCTGTTAGTGGTTTTATACCTGCTGTCAACGGTTTTATGCCTGCTGTCAACGGTTTTATACCTGCTGTTAGTGGTTTAATACCTGCTGTTAACGGTTTTATACCTGCTGTTAGCGGTTTTATACCTGCTGTTAGTGGTTTTATACCTGCTGTTAACTGTTTAATACCTGCTGTTAGTTGTTTTATACCTGCTGTTGGTGGTTTTTTACCTGCTGTTAGTGTTTTTTTACCTGCTGTTAACTGTTTAATACCTGATGTTAGCTAGTGTATACCTGCTGTTTGTGGTTTTATACCTGCTGTTAGCTGTTTTATACCTGATGTTAGCTGTTGTATACCTGCTGTTAGTGGTTTTATACCTGCTGTTAGCTGTTTTATACCTGCTGTTAGCTGTTTTATACCTGCTGTTGGTGGTTTTGTACCTGCTGTTTTATACCTGCTGTTAGCTGTTTTATACCTGTGACAAAAAACATTTGATCTGGAGGATTGACATGAGAGCAAGTGTGTGTGATTCTGTGTCTCAGTGTAAAACAGAACAAGTCTTAATGCTGCAGTACAAACTGCTCCTTGTTTCCCTCTCATTTCTCCACTTTTACAACTGTACCAATTCTCTGTTTGTGACTGTAATTATGTGATATATGATATAGTGCATGTGTGCATGCATCTGTCTGTGATTTAGCTTGCAGTGCTCTAAACTTGTCGTTATCGATATCCTGGAGCTGCTTTCCTGACAAACGCTCAGTATAAATCACCTAACATTAGAATATTGTCATTACTCAAAACTTTGGCCAACGCTCCTTACTAAACACATCTGAGAAATACAGTAGAAACTCAGAGATGCTGAGAGAGGCGCTTTTGTATCCAAAGAGAGGATAGTGTCAGATGGGCATGTCAAGTAATTTACACCCCGGATTCACTTGAGACCCAGCATATTCAGGCCCGAGACAGGACACCTGTAAGATCACATAACTTAGACTTGAGTTGAAAGAGAGCGAGGGAAGGGAGGAAAGAAAGAGGGGGAATGGATGGCATATAAAGGGAAGATGAGCCGCTCAAGTGAGTCATTGAAGACGTTTATCATCCTTCGTTCCAAGGAGTAATCGCACGGGTTAGTGGCCTTGAGCGAGGAGAGAGTAAAATACAGATTTTCAATCTTTCTTCCTTCCTTCTGTCCTCCCCTTCTCCCTCTCTCTCTCCCTACTTCTCTCTTTCTCTCCCTCCCTACCTTTCTCTCTCTCTCTCTCCCTTACTTCTCTCTTTCTCTCCCTCCCTACCTTTCTCTCTCTCTCTCTCTCCCTACTTCTCTCTTTCTCTCCCTCCCTACCTGTCTCTCTCTCGCTCTCTGGGCTTATAAGGACAGTGTGGGGGGGTTTAATATCCGCAGTTCATGTCGGGGTGAAATACGCCAAGCTTAGTTTTATTGGACACTGCAGGGAGACTGCGACGGTGGCCATTATTTTCTCTCCCTTTAAACATGAGCCACGCAGACACAATCATCTGATTTATATTCAACTATTCCTTTTCTCCACCTGCAGTGGTTTTACTTCCTCTTTAATTCTGCTTTTATTTGGAAAGCAGGTTTCAACATTTACAAAAAATGTCATGATTTAAGTTGATTGTGGGGGGGGCTGCTCGCTGTGTGAGTGGAAATTGTAGACACCTTCAGGTTGAATTTGTTCACTTAAGGGAGTTTCTTAAGCTCTATTTTAATGGTACTGGTTCCTGTTTGGGGTACGACCTGGATTCTTCTTGTATTGTAGGGTTTGTCCTGACAAATGTACCCATAATACTCCCAGAGAACTCTGTTCTGAGGTGCTTGAGGGGTTGAAAGAGTACAACACTAAAAACGTCCTCGACAATGACTGAGACTTTCCCATATTCATTTTCCTTTCCGCCTCGCTGTCTGTCGTTACTCACTTGTAGCACTGACCCACCCGTTCAGCCAATGCACAACTTTGCTGCAACCTTGTAGCAACATTGTGAGGCAGAGATCACACTCTCCCATCTGAAAACACATCCCTGAGCTACAGAGATAGCGCCACCATGGTTACGGTAACTTGCGCCCTTCCACTTTTTCCAAACATTGCCTGTCATTCTCAAGGTTCCTCTATCTAACTCTTTGATAAATGAGTCTTTTGCCTGCAGAGAGACACATGATCACATCCTGCACTAGGTCATACTGTAGCCGCCTGCCCACAACAAGTCATAATCTTACAGCTAATCACACTGTTCTAGTTCATTACTGATTGAATTGATTCAACTTGGTCTAGTTGCTTCTGCGTCACATTGAA
The DNA here is from genome assembly GCF_018296145.1 of Oncorhynchus tshawytscha. Lineage (NCBI taxonomy): Eukaryota > Metazoa > Chordata > Actinopteri > Salmoniformes > Salmonidae > Oncorhynchus > Oncorhynchus tshawytscha. The sequence continues at coordinate 246,071 of NW_024609795.1, forward strand.
GAATAATCTGGTTGTTTTGTTGTGTGCCACTGCCACGTTGTTCCCAGAGTCTGGAAATCCTTTATCCAAGTTTATCTGTCCGAAAAGTTAGCTCTGCTTCCTTGTCTCTCTAACGATGAATGAACCATCATCATCTTCACCTTTATCCCTCACTCTCTCTCTGTTCTGTCTCGTTGTAGCTCCTATTCTCAGCAGGTAACACAAGCTGTATGAGCCTGTGTGTAATACAACTGTTATAATCACTGAGCCCCTGCTGATGATGGCCATGACATATGATGAACTTTGCAGAAGGAAACAGATCAGGTTTTTTGCATTCTTGCGGCTGGCGTTTCATTAATTCACTGGCAGCCATGCGATCTTTTCCTCCAAAAGCCGGTTTTAGTTGCGGCCGTATAAAACTAGCAGAAATGCACAGGGCTTGTGCCAAGTAGATATTACGGTTGAAACGGAGCCACCGAGTTCCACTTCCACTGCATATCTGCGATCTGTTTCCCCCCTCTGGAGTTTCCCTGCCTCTCTTTTGCTGCTCTTTATTTCGCTTGTACATTTTCTTTACTGAAAAACACTGCCTCGAATGTCAAGAGTTGGAGAGGAGATGTAAGGGCTGGGAGGCAGGGGAAAGAGGAAGGCGGGGGGGGACGGGACAAAGGCCATGAAAGTTAGTTCCTAGCCCAGTATCATCCCTTCACATCACGCCACCACTGTGGTATGTATCTTCCTCCTCTTTCAGCATACCTCTCTTTTCTCTTTCCACTCCTCCTGGAAATCATAACCCTTGATATGAAAATGTTTTTCCCCCTGTACGTTAAAGAAGAGAGGTATAATGGTAATATCTTGGATGCATTCCCTGAGCTACACATGCCTATTGTTATGTTCCAAGTCATTACATGTTAAAGCCAAGGCTGGGCAGAGATGTGTTGTTATACAGCCAAACACCAATAAAGTAGCTTTAGTATTGTGCCATTGGGTCAGGATAGCAAAGTAGCCAGCAGCTAACTCACTAACAGCTATCAACAGCCAACACCTGCTAACTCCGTGAGAAATACCTCTTAACTTCTGCCAACAGTGCAAAAACTACTAACTTAGCTTTTCTTTTTGCCAACAATGCAAAAAGTACTGTGTTGGACTTAATCAGCATTAGGTATAGGCCTAGTAAGTGTTTCTGGAAAATCTCATTCAGACATTGAAGATAGCATCTGATGGAGGTACAGTCTGCCATTTGACCACAGTGTAATGGGTAGTAGGGGTGAGAGGTCACAGTTATCCCATGGGTTTAAACACAACGCCTGGGGGAACACATTTAAATGGACTGATAATGGAATTCAGTGGGTTGTAATGGATTTCTGCCCGTGCTCATGTAGCTGGTGGTCCGTCTGAACTGCTCTTCTACATTACATGTGTATAGAACTTCCCTCACTGGAGAAGAAAGTTATTCTAACTGAAATAGAGTTTTCTACTAGCAGGTTCTTAACTATGACTTCATTCGGCTTATGTGTGCCTTTGCGGAAGTTTCTAAAATGTGGCTTGAGTTTTTCCTTCGGTTCAGCCATAAAGTCAACAGAGAGACATGAACCCGGGCTCTTCTGATATACAGCCTATAATAAAAAGCAGGAAGGCTGGTAGTATTACAGGGTTGGGAAATGATGAAGAGGTAGATGGAAAGACAGAGAAGAGAGTGTGGCTGGATGGATCTGCTGTGTGGCTGGATGGATCTGCTGTGTGGCTGGATGGATCTGCTGTGTGGCTGGATGGATCTGCTGTGTGGCTGGATGGATCTGCTGTGTGGCTGGATGGATCTGCTGTGTGGCTGGATGGATCTGCTGTGTGGCTGGATGGATCTGCTGTGTGGCTGGATGGATCTGCTGTGCTGTGTGGCTGGATGGATCTGCTGTGTGGCTGGATGGATCTGCTGTGCTGTGTGGCTGGATGGATCTGCTGTGTGGCTGGATGGATCTGCTGTGCTGTGTGGCTGGATGCATCTGCTGTGTGGCTGGTGGATCTGCTGTGTGGCTGGATGGATCTGCTGTGCTGTGTGGCTGGATGGATCTGCTGTGTGGCTGGATGGATCTGCTGTGCTGTGTGGCTGGATGGATCTGCTGTGTGGCTAGATGGATCTGCTGTGCGGCTGGATGGATGTGCTGTGTGGCTGGATGGATCTGCTGTGTGGCTGGATGGGTGTGCTGTGTGGCTGGATGGATGTGCTGTGTGGCTGGATGGGTGTGCTGTGTGGCTGGATGGATGTGCTGTGTGGCTGGATGGATGTGCTGGATGGATGTGCTGTGTGTAGAGAAAAGAGAAAAGGGGAAAGAATAACGGGGGATGAAGGCTGGGGAAAGGGAAACTCCAGCAACAGTTGAAGGATGGTAAAACAGACATTTTGCAAGCTTGCCTGGCGCAATGGAACCAATGGAATAGTCCCTAAAGTGCAATCCCCGATCATCTGGCACTCCAGGCAGACTCAATCAAATACCCAAAGTATTTAAAAGAAAACAAATCCTATTTGAACCCAGGTCTGTCACAACATAGACACATACAGCAGTATGCATTTGTGTGGTATGTGTCTGAAGCGGTACAAGACAAACATCAGCCAATCACACCTCTCCCTGAACAGAGGAAGCCAATCAGGTGCTGGAGGATACAGGCAAGAGACGGGGGACGGGTGTAGGGGAGCAGGGCCAGAATACACAAGATCAAGGGAGCCATGCGGTATAGATGGAGGTATGAGTGTCGGGAGAGGTGGAGAGAGAGGGGAGGCCGACATGAAAGGATGCGAGAGAGACGTAAGGAGGGCAGCTATGTAGATGAAGTTTGGAATATTTTCCTAAGAAACCCAATGTTGTGATTCTTGCTCTCTGGGGTCTATGTTTATTTTACTGTGCCTCATTCTGACCAGGGTGCAGAGAATCTGATAGCCCAGAGGGAGCCATGAGGCTGGGGCAGGCAGAGAGGGAACCATGAGGCTGAGGCAGGCAGAGAGGGAACCATGAGGCTGAGGCAGGCAGAGAGGGAACCATGAGGCTGAGGCAGGCAGAGAGGGAACCATGAGGCTGAGGCAGGCAGAGAGGGAACCATGAGGCTGGAGGCTGGCAGAGGGGCCATGAGGCTGAGGCAGGCAGAACCATGAGGCTGAGGCAGGCAGAGAGGGAACCATGAGGCTGAGGCAGGGAGGCATGGAGGCTGGGACAGGCAGAGAGGGAACCATGGAGGCTGGGACAGGCAGAGAGGGAACCATGGAGGCTGGGACAGGCAGAGAGGGAGCCATGAGGCTGGGGCAGGCAGAGAGGGAGCCATGAGGCTGGGGCAGGCAGAGAGGGAGCCATGAGGCTGGGGCAGGCTTCCGATTTCACAACAAAGCATCCTTCACTCATGCTGCCAAACATACCCTTGTAAAACTGACCGTCCTACCGATCCTTGACTTCGGTGAATTTACAAAATAGCCTCCAACACTCTACTCAGCAAACTGGATGCAGTCTATCACAGTACCATCCATTTTATCACCAAAGCCCCATATACTACCCACCACTGCGACCTGTATGCTCTCGTTGGCTGGCCCTCGCTACATATTCGTCGCCAAACCCACTGGCTCCAGGTCATCTATAAGTCTTTGCTAGTTAAAGCCCCGCCTTATCTCAGCTCACTGGTCACCATAGTAGCACCCACCGGTAGCACGCGCTCCAGCAGGTATATTTCACTCGTCACCCCCAAAGCCAATTCCTCCTTTGGCCGCCTTTCCTTCCAGTTCTCTGCTGCCAATGACTGGAACGGACTGCAAAACTCACTGAAGCTGGAGACTCTACCTCCCTCACTAACTTTAAGCACCAGCTGTCAGAGCAGTTCACAGATCACTGCACCTGTACATAGCCCATCTGTAAATAGCCCATCCAACTACCTCATCCCCCATACTGTTATTTTATTTATTTTGCTCCTTTGCACCTCAGTATCTCTACTTGCACACTCATCTTCTGCACATCTATCACACCAATGTTTAATTGCTATATTGTAATTATTTCGCCACTATGGCCTATTTATTGTGTAACTGTGTTGTCTGTGTCACACTGCTTTGCTTTATCTTGGCCAGGTCGCAGTTGTAAATGAGAACTTGTTCTCAACTAGCCTACCTGGTTAAACCTGGTTAAATAAAGGTGAAATAAAAATAAAAGGTGACACATTCAGAGCAGATAGAAATGTAGAGAATAGAGCCTCAACCACCTGACACACAGAGTCATGTCGGTTCCACACCTGGGTTCAAATACTATTTCAAATCATTTCAAATACTACAGAAAAGTCCTAAAAGTGAAAACCACGCCCACCTGGCACTCCAAGGCAAACGCTCAAAGTATTTGTAAGATTTGGGACAGTGGTTGAACCCAGGTCTGCTGTCATCCTGGGAGGAATGCAGCCGTTGAGCGTCAGCTTCTCTCCTCCTCAGGCTTGTCATTTCCTCTCTGCTGTCTCCACCGCTCTTTGCCTCCTCTCTGTTTAAACTTGAAACATTCCTGAGATGTGCAGCAGCTGAGTTTGAAAGGGAGCTTCCTCCGAGTCTCATCTACAAACACACACTCGGCCCTTGCAACGTTAGATTAAGAGGACGTTTCCCCTTTAGGAAAGCTATATATTTCCCAAGAAAAACGGGGAAAATCTCAACAGACTAGGGACTTGACTGTATGTTTGGATGGAGTCAGCACAGAATGACACAGAACACTAGAGAGGACTTACAGTATATAACAACATGTATCTCTATGGGAGTAGGGCTTTCTTTGTTCCTACTCTCATTACACAACTAGAGTTATAACCTCTGTGCTCTCTGGGTTTGAATTTGACCGTATCTATTATAAAAAGATGATGAATGTGTGGCACTGCTGGTGCTTCAGGCCAGGAGCTAGCCTAGCTACGCTGTGGTAGAGGAGAGGATGCATGGCAACGTCTTTGTGTAACACTGTGCAAGAAGGACATGTGGCTGAAAATGTGAATGAAGAGGAGCGGAGAAATGAAAGGCCTTTCTCTCTCTCCCTGCTCTCTCGCTCTCCATCCCTCTCTTTCTTCTCAAGACATAGAGGAAAACAGGGGGAACCAAAAGGAGAGAGGGATGGAAAAGAAAGGTCCAACAAGCTAGGAGAAACAGAAAGAAGGGTCGGTCCTGTCACTCGTCAGTCAGGTGGAGGGCTGAGATGGGTTTAAAGGTCTAGCCTGCATGATAGAGAGTCGTGAAGCCTCAGCAATTACAGCTTCACAGGGCCTCCCAGGCCCAGGGCCCAATGTCAAGAGCCCTTATCTCCAGTGAAAGGACAGGGCCGTGTGTGTGTGTGTGTGTGTGTGTGTGTGTGTGTGTGTGTGTGTGTGTGTGTGTGTGTGTGTGTGTGCTCACTGCAGACATCTACTAAATCACATCTAGCTCCATTTGACCCCCCACAGAGCGGTAATTTGATCCCCCGTCACTTCTACGATCTTAACACTGTGTCATCTTTCCCTCATTCCCCTGGCTGCGGTTCTCTAATGGTACGGCCCTCACGCTGTCCTAGCAGGGGGCAGACTCGGTCAAAACCATCAATCTCAGACAACGGGGGTCAATGAGAGAAAGAGAGGGAGATGGAGGGAGAGAAAGAGAGGGAGAGGAAGATTAAACATCAGAGCCTAGTGAGAAAGGCTGGATGTGAAGGCGAAGCAGACCTGATATTCATTTAGCACCCGTTTGAAGGAATAAGAACTCCTGACATCCATCAGGCTGGTAGTGAGAGCTGGGATAGCATGTTGGGATGTGTCCTGAGCAGGCCCTTTTCTTGTGGTGGGCCTGAAATATACCAGAGAGAGGGTTGTGTGCAGCAGCTTGCAAAGTTCGTTTCACTGTATTGCCCCATAACCCCCCCTTCACACCACTACAAAGATACTGTGGCTGCCAGAGGTTCATTGTCCCTGACAGATGTTGTAAAATCATTACCCCTCCTTCCTTTTCTTCTCTCTATTCTCTATATTGCCAGATTCATCTTTGACTGAATTCTCTGTAAGGCTGGTTCTAGTAAAGTCAGAAAGGACAGAATGTTATTTGTGTCAGACTGAAGATTCTTCGCCAACTGTGCTTTCTCCGATGTCAAGATCTATCTCTGCTTACTACTAGGTTGCATTGCACCTTGGGAGAGAAAAGCAGTTTATAATTTCCATTTGTTATTATCATTCACTGGATAACAAGCTGCAAGTGTACTTGGCATGGTTACCGAAAGCCTTGATCGTATTGCAGAAGAGGGAAAACAAGTTCTTCAATTTCTTTCTCTTCCTCCCCCGTCTCTTTCATATTAGTCTCTACCTCCTCCTCTCCATCAACACTTTCCTGCTCCCTCCCTCCCTCCCTCCCCTCCCTCCCTCCCCTCCCTCTCCCTCCCCCCCCCTCCCCCCTCCCCTCCCTCCTCAACCCTTATAGATTCAACAGCAAGTTAAACATGTCTGGCCAACGGTGCACAACATCATAAATACTTCAGCACATTTCTTACACAAGTAAAAAATACTCTGCATTGCATTACACACGTTGCACAACACTGTGGTTAGCAAAGCTGACATTATGATACTGTATACTTCACTAACCTAGCTACATGTTTTCATTGACTGTATACTTCACTAACCTAGCTACATGTTTTCATTGACTGTACTTCACTAACCTAGCTACATGTTTTCATTGACTGTATACTTCACTAACCTAGCTACATGTTTTCATTGACTGTATACTTCACTAACCTAGCTACATGTTTTCATTGACTGTATACTTCACTAACCTAGCTACATGTTTTCATTGACTGTATACTTCACTAACCTAGCTACATGTTTTCATTGGCTGTATACTTCACTAACCTAGCTACATGTTTTCATTGACTGTATACTTCACTAACCTAGCTACATGTTTTCATTGACTGTATACTTCACTAACCTAGCTACATATTTTCATTGACTGTGTACTTCACTAACCTAGCTACATGTTTTCATTGACTGTGTACTTCACTAACCTAGCTACATGTTTTCATTGACTGTGTACTTCACTAACCTAGCTACATGTTTTCATTGGCTGTATACTTCACTAACCTAGCTACATGTTTTCATTGACTGTATACTTCACTAACATAGCTACATGTTTTCATTGACTGTATACTTCACTAACCTAGCTACATGTTTTCATTGGCTGTATACTTCACTAACATAGCTACATGTTTTCATTGACTGTGTACTTCACTAATGTTTTCATAGCTACATGCTACATTTTCATTGGCTGTATACTTCACTAACCTAGCTACATGTTTTCATTGGCTGTATACTTCACTAACCTAGCTACATGTTTTCATTGACTGTATACTTCACTAACCTAGCTACATGTTTTCATTGACTGTATACTTCACTAACCTAGCTACATGTTTTCATTGACTGTATACATGTTTTCACTAACATAGCTACATGTTTTCATTGACTGTATACTTCACTAACCTAGCTACATGTTTTCATTGACTGTATACTTCACTAACCTAGCTACATGTTTTCATTGACTGTATACTTCACTAACATAGCTACATGTTTTCATTGACTGTATACTTCACTAACATAGCTACATGTTTTCATTGACTGTATACTTCACTAACCTAGCTACATGTTTTCATTGACTGTATACTTCACTAACCTAGCTACATGTTTTCATTGACTGTATACTTCACTAACATAGCTACATGTTTTCATTGACTGTATACTTCACTAACATAGCTACATGTTTTCATTGACTGTATACTTCACTAACCTAGCTACATGTTTTCATTGGCTGTATACTTCACTAACATAGCTACATGTTTTCATTGACTGTATACTTCACTAACATAGCTACATGTTTTCATTGGCTGTATACTTCACTAACCTAGCTACATGTTTTCATTGACTGTATACTTCACTAACCTAGCTACATGTTTTCATTGGCTGTATACTTCACTAACCTAGCTACATGTTTTCATTGGCTGTGCACCACACTTAAAGGTGGAGTTTCAGTTTACCAAACTATCCGGGGGTATCAACAATAAGTGTTTTCAGTGTCTTCATGGATTGACCCGTCAGAATTCAGAAACTCCCCCAGAACTCTCCTCTCGTTTCTTCTGTTCTACTTTACTCCCTCCATTTTCTCTCAATAATCCCCTTTCCTCCTTTTACCCATTCATCATCTGCTGCTCTCTGACCTGTCTAGGGGGGCCCTGGTTTATGGGATGGCGCTGTCATGTTGAGGGATGACCCTTACTTGGTGCATTGTGGGTAACAGGGTCCAGCTGTGGTCAGGGGGAGGGGGGCACTGACAGTGGAGTTAGGATGGGTGGTGCGTGGGGGTGCTCCTGTTTCATCTCACAGGACAGCAGCTAGGGGGATGGAGGTAAGAGGAGGGGGTCACAGGGGGCAGATAGACCTCCACACCAGTGTTCCCATGGCTGCTGAGGTGATCATTTATGATTGTTATGTATACACGTCCCTAGTGCTGTACACTGCAGTAAATCCATAGAAACTGCTTGAGCCCAATGCTAGTGGGATGCTGCACTGCTGTAGTGAATCTAACAGGGGTAACAGTGTTATACCCTGGATGACTGATCTCAGGCTCTGTAGTAATGGAGATCAGACTGTTATTAATGCTCTAGACTACTAGCATTGTTCCATTAAAAGACAAGGTCCCAGCATAAAAGGACTCTAGTAGCTAGGCACTCAGCATACTCTCTCTCTCCCTAGTAACTCCCTAGTAGCCAGTCATCTCTTCTTCCTAATGAAGTGTTTCCTAAACCCTCGACATTTCCACTGATTGGATGTATTCAAGGACTAGCACACCTGAATCAACTAATGAAGTGCTTGGTGATTGGTTGACCAATCAGATGTGCTTATACTGAAACACATAACATAGATGGAATGGCTAGGGGTGCTTGAGGAGAGGTTTGGGAAGTCCTGGCCTAACTAATACATCTCATTAGATAACCATCACCTGCCAGGAAAACAAAGACTTGAGAGCAATGAGCCATATTACTATTCCTAGAGGTCAGGGGTCAGAGTCAGATTGGCTGTTTCCACTGCTGCTAAAGTGACTGTGTCCTTTGTGTAACCCTCCACCAAGACAGGACAGATAACGGGGCCTGTTTGACACAGGCACACACCCATCGCATGCACACATGCAGAGACAGAAACACACACACACCCCTGAGCCTCCTGCCCACCTACCGGCCCCACCGCCACAACAGGTACACTTTCTGCACTCCTCCAGGGCATTTCCAAACCCAACACCTCCAAAGTGTGTATGTACAACTCAACCCAGGTTAAATCCTCCGCGCTTCAGAGCTGCCTTGGCTGCTCCATTCCCAGGGAGCGAGGCCGGGAGAGGAGAAGAGAGGCAGACGATGGCCAGGCCAGACAATAGTCTGTGTTTGCAGAGGTCTATACCGCCTCTGAGCTTTAAGGTCTGAGGTTCAGTTTAAATCCTAAAGGAAAAGTTGTCTATTTCCTCTCCTTTCTTTCTCTAAACATACTGCAGAGGAAGGGATTCTAGATGCCCGACAAGATCCCCTTGGATGAGATTCACACACACACTAACTCTCTGTCTTGCTCTTTGCAGATCGTATAGGTATTGACACATGGCTGCCGTTGCCTCCCTCAGTCAGCACTGATGAGGTGACCCAGCCCTGTGACCCTTGAACTTTCTGACTAATAAAATCAGTGAGGTCACAACCCACTCACATGGACACAAAGCAGCCCTCTGTTACACACCTACCATCCCTGTGGTCAATTGGCTGATTATCCAATCACAGCTCTTTAATACAGACACGTGGTGAGAGACTAGCCCATTAGGCGTCTGATCTTTACCATACAAAAATATCTCATTCATACAAAGTGTGCAGAGACCAGAACAATGGATAGGTCTGTATCCTCGTTTCCTTTATGATGGGTTTTGAACTAACGTTTGATCCCATACCCTAACACCTGTCTCTGTCTAGTGGGAAAAAAACTGGTTTCCTGATCTGATTCTAGATCAGATTTAAACTGGGACTATTCTTCAGATAGAGACTGTCTCTGGTTATGGAGTCCCCTGTAGCTCAGTTGGTAGAGCATGGTGCTTGTCACGCCAGGGTTGTGGGTTTGATTCCCACGGGGGACCAGTATGAGAACAAATGTATGCACTCACTACTGTAAGTGGTTCTGGATAAGAGTGTCTGCTCAATGACTCAAATGTACAACACTGTCCTGCCCCAGTCATACACTGTATGTCAGTCAGGGACATAGAAATATAATTACTAGATAATGAACACAATTAGATTAGAATGCTAACACGCAGGTCTGAGGTCAGTTAGGGACAGCTACTATAAAGTAAAACACTAGCCTCTCTGTGCTCAAATTACAACTGATACACTTGGTTTTCTGACTCTGGATCTGATTTAGATTGTGACTATTCTTCAGAGACTGGCTCTGGTCCTAGAAGGCTGGTTTGCTCCTGTTCCCAGGTCAGTCAGCTTTAAACAGCTACTAGCCCCCTGGCCTCTTTACTATCTGACCCATACACGCTGACCCCAAGCCTTGGAGACCACTCTGCTTGACCTGAGCACCATCTGTCACATGCCAATGTGGCGTAAAAAGGCAAACCGATGTAGACGCCTTTCTGTGGGAGACCTCTTTCTCTCCCCCTCTCTCCCTTTTTCTCTCTCTCTCTTCCTTTCTCTCCCCCTCTCCCTTTTTCTCTCTCTCTCTTCCTTTCTCTCCCCCTCTCTCCCTTTTTCTCTCTCTCTCTTCCTTTCTCTCCCCCTCTCTCCCTTTTTCTCTCTCTCTCTTCCTTTTTCTTTCCCTCTCGCTCTCTCTCACTGATGGCTCTTCCTTTGAGGTGGTAGGGGGTTGAGGAGTCAGGATTTGATGGCTTGTTGGGGAGCAGGAAGGTGCCACAGTGTTCAGCTGAACCCTGAACTCTATAGTCTTCATGTCATGAAGGAGATATTTGTCCACAAGGGCCACTACTATACGACCGTGTAGTCTGACCTGGGCTGGGATGCAGGAGGCTGGGGTTAGCAGGAGGCTGGGGTTAGCAGGAGGCTATAACACCATTCACATACGGACTGAGGGGAAACAACAGACAAACAGTAGGAGGTCTATACAAACCATTCACATACTGTCCATACTGTCTATACACACCATTCACTGCTGTAAATGGGAAGGACCTGATACTATCTAAACACAACAGACAAACAGTAGTTCGTAGTCATACTGTCTATACAAACCATTCACATACTGTCCATACTGTCTACCACACACCATTCACATACTGTCTATACACACCATTCACATACTGTCTGTCTATACCATTCACATACTATCTAAACACACCATTCACATACTGTCTATACACACCATTGAACATACTATACACACCATACTGTCTATACACACCATTCACATACTGTCTATACACACCATTCACATACTGAACATACTGTCTATACACACCATTCATACATACTGTCTATACACACCATTCATACTGTCCATACTGTCTATACACACCATTCACATACTGTCTAAACACACCAACATACTGTACACACCATTACTGTCTATACAACCATACTGTCTATACACACCATTCACATACTGTCTAAACACACCATTCACATACTGTCTATACACACCATTCACATACTGTCTATACACACCATTCACATACTGTCTATACACACCATTCACATACTGAACATATGTATTTATATTTCGCAACATTTCTACAATTCTATCCATTTTTTCATGGGGTTTTGTACTGTGTATTTAAATACTGTATTCTTCACATAGCTCATTCTAATATGTCTACATTGCATTTTAGTTACACTGTTTATACACACAGTGTATTTTTTAATATACTGGGTTATTGGTATATCTCACTCTAATATATTTACTGCTGTACATATCATTCTGAGTATATCTCGTGTAAATTCATCCTGTGTAGATGTGGATTACTGTTACAGTGCTATTTGGGTTAATTAGATTCGTTCTGACATTTCAAGATTTGTCAAATGTTTTTGGGGCATCATTTGTGTACTTGTTGACTTTTACGACATTTTACTACATTATTAGGAACTAGTAACATAAGCATTTCACTGAACACCGCTATAACATCTGCTAAAGTGTGTGCGTGACCAACACACTTTGATTTGATCATATAATAGAACTAGTAACTCTGTAATGAAGAGGCTGTAAGTGTACGGGTACAGGGAAAGCACTTGTCCGTTGTCGGTTTTCAATCATGCAAACCAGCAGGTGTACATTCTTCTGGTGTCAGTGAGTATGTGGTTTGTGCGTGTGTGTGTTTGCTGGGTGTGAGTGTCAGAGGATGGTGTGTACTTGTCTTCATGATGTGTGTGTTTGAGTATCGGAGATGTGTGTGTGTGTGTGTGTCAGGGATTAGTTAGAGGCAGATCAACCTGTTCCGTGGCCGTGTGCTGACACACAAGGCAGGTGTGATGTACACACTCCAATCTCTCTCCCTCCCTCCATACCTTGTTTTCATCATCCTGTATTTACCTCTAGTTTATTGTTACATGTCTTTGAATGAAACACTGATTCATCATCACCCCCTGATATTACTGCTATGATTAACTATTTATCTTGACTTAAGTTCAACTTATTTTCAACTTCAAAGGCTATCCAGGAGATCAAACATAGTTTTGATCAGGGATTTACCTGACTCCCAATTCTGCTTTCTCTCTCTTAGTAGAGAATAGTATTTATTTTTTTGGGACCCTGTTGCCCGGTGTTTCTAGAAAAAGAGGGTCTGAACCTCAAGATTTCTCTCCTGGTCAAATAGAGCCGTGTTTATTTTTTAAGAATCAGTATATTCAGATACTGAAGATGTACATGTATGTTTACATTCAGTCCTACCCTTGTCCCTCTGTTCAACAGTCAAATGTAGATTGAAGGTACCTATGACTGAATATGTATGGTCACATTCAGTTTGACCTTTCTCCCTCTGAACCCTGAACGTCTACTGTCGGAAACAAAGGTCAAGTCAACAAAAGCTAAGGGTTTGTGACACATGCAGTCCGTGGGCGGACAGACTGACAGACGGATAAACAAACACACACTCTCTGAGTGGTTCTGTCACCGTGTCCCTCTGTCTGGTTGTCCTTCCCTCTGGCTACACGCGCCACTGTCCCCCGCCCTATCATATCACCTCCTACCAAATACCTCTGTCACCCCATGTCTCCAGAGAGGATTTACCCTGCAGTGTGCCAACCACATTTCTGTCACCGCAGCCTCCGCCGCCGCCGTAGCACACGCACACACACACACACACACACACGTCTCATAATGAACCTGCAGTTAATCTAGGAGCAGCAGGTAACAAGCAGTAGCATTCTTTCACCACCACGTCACCAAAAATGTAAAATAGGTCTGTAAATTGACCTCAAATGTTAACAGATATAGAGGCTGTGGAGAAATCAGATTTCCAGTGAGTTGATAATGATCTGATGATGGACTCTCTATGTTCCAGCTGATGTGATACTTGACTAATGTGAAAGTCAGTGGACATGGCATCATGTCCTGTGTAACCTGGACAGGCTGTCTGAAGTACACAGTCTCACACACCCCATCAACATACACTGAGACACACATGTATGAAGCATCCTCAGCCTCATAGCGCATCTGTGTTCTCACCTGTTCATCCCCCGTTGCCCTGTTTTCTCACCCGTCTGTGTTTCTTCTGAAGGTGTTGTTCAGGACACCAGTAACCTCTCCTCCCTCTATGTCTAGTGGCTGTCAGGGTGGTTGTAGAGGTATAGACAGGGCAAACATCCACGCAGGAAGGGAACCAACTCTCTCTCTCACACACACACACACACACGCACGCACGTACATGTCTCTCTCTCTCACACGCACGTACATGTCTCTCTCTCTCACACACACACGCACGCACGCACGTACATGTCTCTCTCTCACACACACACGCACGCACGCACGTACATGTCTCTCTCTCTCTCTCACACACACACACACACACACACACACACACACACACACACACGCACGCACGTACATGTCTCTCTCTCTCTCACACACACACGCACGCACGCACGTACATGTCTCTCTCTCTCTCTCTCTCACGCACGCACGCACGTACATGTCTCTCTCTCACACACACACACACACACACACACACACACACACACACACACACACACACACACGCACGTACATGTCTCTCTCTACCAATGAGCCGTGTCATAGCAGGTACGGGCGAGGGAGGGACAGAAAGCCAGTATGTATTTTCCTCCAGGGGACAATGACGTTAAATTGACTTGAAGGATAAACGTCACAGTACACCTCTTCATAGAACACTGAAGGGATTTGTGTCAATCAGCTGGAGATGCTGCTGCAGTTCTGGTTCTTGTCTTGAAGGTGTTTTAACAGAAAGGTCACTGTTGTCCTGTAGGAGGTCTATGACAGTAAAGAATGCCACAGATGCCAGCGATGGGACAATGTGTGACACTAGGGACACAATGGTGACAGTGTCACTGTGAGGATGACAGTAGCAGTACATTGTTTAGTCACTTGGCCGTCGGCCTGGCGATTTACAAGATCATTTATTAAACTTGTCGTCACTGTTTCCAATTTAGATCAATCTGTAGAGTTTCGCTAGGTTAGTGTTTTCCAATCCTGGTCCTGGGGACCCATAGGGGGGCCCTAGCACTAACACACCTGATTCAAGTAATGAAAGCCTTGATGATTCGTTGAATCACGTGTGTTAGTGCTAGTAATGAAAGCCTTGATGATGATATGATTTGTTGAATCAAGTGTGTTAGTGCTCGTAATGAAAGCCTTGATGAGATGATTCGTTGAATCAAGTGTGTTAGTGCTCGTAATGAAAGCCTTGATGAGATGATTCGTTGAATCAAGTGTGTTAGTGCTCGTAATGAAAGCCTTGATGAGATGATTCGTTGAATCAAGTGTGTTAGTGCTCGTAATGAAAGCCTTGATGAGATGATTCGTTGAATCAAGTGTGTTAGTGCTCGTAATGAAAGCCTTGATGAGATGATTCGTTGAATCAAGTGTGTTAGTGCTCGTAATGAAAGCCTTGATGAGATGATTCGTTGAATCAAGTGTGTTAGTGCTCGTAATGAAAGCCTTGATGAGATGATTCGTTGAATCAAGTGTGTTAGTGCTCGTAATGAAAGCCTTGATGAGATGATTCGTTGAATCAAGTGTGTTAGTGCTAGTAATGAAAGCCTTGATGATTCGTTGAATCAAGTGTGTTAGTGCTCGTAATGAAAGCCTTGATGAGATGATTCGTTGAATCAAGTGTGTTAGTGCTAGGGTAACCACAACTTTTGGTGTGGCTATTGCAAATGGAATTAGTTGTTGTTGCTAACTTAATTGTCACTGTGTCTTATCAATCTGTGGAGTAGAGGCACATGTGTATGTGACTAAAAAACGTTGATGTGAGTTATGTAGGTCCAGGTGGGGACATTGACTACATCAGTCATCTGAATCTAATCACCTCTCTCTCCACGTCTCTCTAGGATCTGAGTAGTCATGACATCACATGGTGTATGTAGTCTGATCTGGAGGCTGAGAGAGGGATTTGGGTTGTAGACAGTAGTGTGTCTGTGTCATTGTGTCAGTAGAGGACAGTGTAGGGTTCTCACATCTACACATTTACACTTTCTTTCCTCATTCTTTGACAATAAGCCTGTGTTTACAGATCTATCTACCTGTTTTACAGGTCTGTAGTTTACTGTACTGTAGAAATGACTGTCTGTGATTTTAAGCCATTCTAGCCTTGGGGCTTTATCCCATAAAACACATGCATACACACACACACACAGATAAATTATGACAAGAAGATCTCTTTGGCTGATTTAAACTGTCACAAAAGAATGCATTGTGAGAAGACATCTCGCTGTGTTGGTCACTTGCCAGGGCCTCCTAGCTCAACCAACCGCCTCTAACGTCCCCCTGTCAGCTTGGCTTGTCCCGGGGTGGCCTTGCCTGCCTCCTGAGCTCACTGCTGCCTGCTTCTGCCGGGGCTGCCTCTACTCTGTAGCTGAGAGATCTTTCAACAAGGTTATATCACCGTGACCCTGGAACACTGCAATTAACGTGCAACAGGTGTGCTGTGCTCTCTGGGTTAGATATGGGAGAGATTCCTCAAGAAAACAACCATATGAGAGAGAGAGAGATCTGCCTGCGGAGGCTGGAGCGCTAACACCCACCACTGCCTGGTCATGTGTTGCACATGGCGCTCCATTTTAAACAACCCACCACTGAATTCAATTTGAGAGCTATTCCCCCCGAGCCTCCTCGTGCCCTCCATCTGGAGAGGTGAGAGACGGGGCCCTTGGTGAGGTTTTGGGAGATCTCTGTGTGTGTGTTTGCCCACAGATGGAATCCACATGTGTTCTATGGGTTAGTCCCACTGTCTTGTTGTTAATGCTCAGTAGAGAGAGAGACACCATGGTACATCACTTCTGCTTCATATTGTAAAACCCCCAGAGAGGAGAACTACCCGTCCCTTCACACAGTGTCCAGGTGTTTCTGGACGTAGTCTTCCAGACACCGTGTTTGTGTTGGTTGTCACTCTGTACAGCCTATAGAGGCGCCTCTGTCAGACCCGTCCAGGAGCAGATACATGTCCTCAGTGATGGAGCAGACAGACCCTCCCTAGTCTCTATGATCTCAGCCCTGTCATGGCCCCCTACGTTGACACTTCAGAGACCTTTTCAGACGCTCCATGGTTTGGAGACACACACATACACACCACTTCTAGTTCAGGAATGTGTGTCTGGTTGGAACGCTGCTGGGTTGTAAATAATTCACTATCTAGCGAGAGAGGGTTTGTGTCAACACATAGTCTTCTGGCTGCTTCTACCTTAATCCTGTCGTTTTAACATCAAAGCTCCAACGCACTGCCTCAAATTACAGCACACAGTGACATCCTGCCTCACTGCCTGTCTGTCTGTCTGCCTGCAGTACATGTGTGTGTTTGTCTGTCCACAAGTCTGCTGTCCAGAGTGGGGCTAATGTGTGTGTGTGTGTGTGTGTGTGTGTGTGTGTGTGTCCGTGTGCAATCACTTACTGCATGCCTCACTCTGTATCGCTCCCTTTCACTCAGTCTCTCTCTGTCTCTCTCTGAGGTTTGAGGAGTGGGGAGGAGGGAAAGGTAGAGGTGGTTGTAAGGAAATTAGTGAGTGTACTAATGATTCCAGACCCCACAGGCCTTGAGCAGTGGTCTGTGTTCTGGGTCAGAAAGGAGAGGAGGGGGGAGAAAAGCAGAGCACACTTTCCAAGCCTGCACAGTCCCTGTCAGACCTTAACAACAGCCCCCGCTGCCCCAGAGCCTGACTGCTGGACCAGACCACAGCTTGACCCAGACACACTCCCCCTGCCTCACATAATAGACCATCCCAGCTGGATCAGACACACTCCCCCTCCATCTATAATGGACCGGCCCAGGGGGGTGGAGAGGGGCAATTATCACCAGTGATTGAATAAGCCTCCCCTGCCTGCACTTTTATAGACCATCACACACACACCCTCCATACTTCCTCAACAGCTCTCTCTGCTCAGTAAATAGCATGTGTGTGCTCTCAGTCCTTGTTGTAGGTAGATAGACAACTTCTCATTGAGGGACTCAAGTGTGAAGAGGACTCATGAGGAAGGAATGTGTTGAGGTTAACACTATCAACAGCCAAGTGTGCTTTCTGGAAACTTTGAATGCAATCATTCAACAGGATGTTTCCTCATTCAGAAATGTGCCAAAAATGTTACCCTATGATACTTCTGGAGTGAACTTAACTAACTGTCTGTTGACAATAAACTTGTATCATCTTGTTTCATTTGGAGGTGTTAGTAGTCGTATTTCTGGTAGTATAGCAACTTAACTACTCTGTCATATAAACATTGAAGAGGAGTGAAATGGACGGTCAAACAATTAACCCTCAACTTACCCACTCAACAAGATTTGGCCTCCTGTTTCACTTCACTTTGACTGGGGCGGTGGTGGTGTCCCCTCTATCTGTAGACAACACAACAGAACAAATACATTAACACACACACTGTATTTGTGACTGACCAATCATCTTGACCGTTGAGGTGTGGTCAGAACCCACAGACTAGCTCTTGTAGTTAAGGTAGGTACAGTAGTTTAACTCACCTCTTTTGGGGATTGTTTTAGTTATGGTTGACCAGACCTTTTTTCTCCACACCACCCCACAACAACCCCCATCTCCTTCCCTCCCATCTCCTTCCCTCCCAGCTCCAGTAATGCTCTCCACACCACCCCACAACAACCCCCATCTCCTTCCCTCCCAGCTCCAGTCCTGCTCTCCACACCACCCCACAACAACCCCCATCTCCTTCCCTCCCAGCTCCAGTCCTGCTCTCCACACCACCCCACAACAACCCCCATCTCCTTCCCTCTCAGCTCCAGTCCTGCTCTCCACATCACCCCACAACAACCCCCATCTCCTTCCCTCCCAGCTCCAGTCCTGCTCTCCACACCACCCCACAACTCCCATCTCCTTCCCTCCCAGCTCCAGTCCTGCTCTCCACATCACCCCACAACAACCCCCATCTCCTTCCCTCCCAGCTCCAGTCCTGCTCTCCACACCACCCAACAACAACCCCCATCTCCTTCCCTCCCAGCTCCAGTCCTGCTCTCCACACCACACCACAACAACCCCCTTCTCCTTCCCTCCGAGCTCCAGTCCTGCTCTCCACACCACCCAACAACAACCCCCATCTCCTTCCCTCCCAGCTCCAGTCCTGCTCTCCACACCACTCCACAAGCTGAACAGGAAGTGGTGTTGTTTTAACGTGCTGCATTCCAGCGCCGTATGGGAGGGGTGCGAGGAGGGAGGTAGGGAGCGTGCTGAGCGGCAGCAGGCCGTGTGGCGTATGAGGCGTTCTGGCACGGGGAGCGAGAGGATGAACGACCGAACCAGACAACGATAGAATGACAGAGGAAGTGAGTGAGGGAGGGAGGAAAAGGAGAGCAAGAAGGCAGGCTGTCTTCTGTCTGTCAGCTCCCTGAACTGCTGGCCATCGTATCAGGCCGTGTGTGTGGAAGAAGTGACGTGTGCACAAACCGGCATTACAGTGTATGTTTTCTACCAGTATGTTGGTGTGTTTATGACTGGCAGGGTATCATGGTAGGACAGTAGTTTAACACAGCTACAGTACTTAGTGAGTGAAGGCAGGGTATCATGGTAGGACAGTAGTTTAACACAGCTACAGTACTTAGTGAGTGAAGGCAGGGTATCATGGTAGGACAGTAGTTTAACACAGCTACAGTACTTAGTGAGTGAAGGCAGGGTATCATGGTAGGACAGTAGTTTAACACAGCTACAGTACTTAGTGAGTGAAGGCAGGGTATCATGGTAGGACAGTAGTTTAACACAGCTACAGTACTTAGTGAGTGAAGGCAGGGTATCATGGTAGGACAGTAGTTTAACACAGCTACAGTACTTAGTGAGTGAAGGCAGGGTATCATGGTAGGACAGTAGTTTAACACAGCTACAGTACTTAGGCTCTAATCACATACTGCACCTGTAGCATCAGAAGACCAAGGTTAAGGAAGTGCCACATATGTGTGTGTTAACAGAGCTGCTGTCTCTGTCTGTGGTTCAATGTGTGTGTGTTCTTTACAGGGTTCTGTGTGAACCAGGTTATAACCTATGTATTTAGATGGCTGTGCAGTGACTGCTGATGTGTGACTTTGAATAACAGTAGATTTGACCCCCTGCCTGACACATATTACTGAATAACAGTAGATTTGACCCCCTGCCTGACACATATTGTGAGCCTCTCAAAGTACACAGTGTAACTGTAATTCATACAGATGTTTGATGCTCTCCCAAAGCCAAACCAGTAAAGTGACACTGACAGAACGGCGTTATAAACCTGTTTGTGTAATTAATGAGTGTACCTGTGTTTCTTTGTGCTCTTGTCAGCCACTCTTAAGTAACACACACACTATACCGTCTCAGCTGATCGTATCGGGCTGTGTGTGTGTGACGCCAGAGACTGACTGTTGACAACAACATTGCTGTCAGCATCAAAAGGACACAACAGCTCCAATAACACATTTTCATCATAACGCTCCTCAGGCGACAGCGCTGATGGAAGGGCAGCCTGTTTGTGTGTGTCTGTCTTTTCATGTTGACTTCTAACGTAATTGCTTAGAGACAAACTCAATGTCCACTTCATGAGTTCATCACAAACCCTGTGTTTGTGTTGTTCTCCATCAGACCTGGGTTCAAATAGGATTTGAAATCATTTAAAATACTGTATCTGTGTTTTGATTTATCTTGCCTGTTGGAATGGAACCAATAGAAAAGTATTGAAATGGCAAACTGCAAGCCCCGCCCACCTGGCCCTCCAGGAAGCTAAAGCAAATGCTCAAACTATTTGAACGATTTTGAATAGTATTTGAATCCAAGTCCAACTGGATTGAACCAAACTGCTTGATATAGAGGTGACTGGTGCTGAGAGTCGTTAGGCCCTGGGGCTTCCTCAACAACATATTCAGAAAAACAAGTTGTTTTTCTCCAGTATCCTTGCACCACAGTCATGCAGAAACCTTGTCATCCAGAAACCTCGTCATTCAGCCAAGCGTTCATAAAGGTGTGAAACAAGGAGATGTCTCCAAGAGCACACAGTCTAACCAGAGAACACTTCAGCAACACCAGAGACTGCACTGTACAGTATACACCAACACAGAGACTGCACTGTACAGTATACACCAACACCAGAGACTACACTGTACAGTATACACCAACACCAGAGACTGCACTGTACAGTATACACCAACACAGAGACTACACTGTACAGTATACACCAACACAGAGACTACACTGTACAGTATACACCAACACCAGAGACTGCACTGTACAGTATACACCAACACAGACTGACTAGTACTGTACTGTACAGTATACACCAACACCAGAGACTGCACTGTACAGTATACACCAACACAGAGACTACACTGTATACACCAACACCAGAGACTACACTGTACAGTATACACCAACACCAGAGACTGCACTGTACAGTATACACCAACACAGAGACTACACTGTACAGTACACCAACACAGAGACTACACTGTACAGTATACACCAACACCAGAGACTGCACTGTACAGTATACACCAGAGAACACAGAGACTACACTGTATACACCAACACCAGAGACTACACTGTACAGTATACACCAACACCAGAGACTACACTGTATACACCAACACCAGAGACTGCACTGTACAGTATACACCAACACAGAGACTACACTGTACAGTATACACCAACACCAGAGACTGCACTGTACAGTATACACCAACACAGAGACTACACTGTACAGTATACACCAACACAGAGACTACACTGTACAGTATACACCAACACCAGAGACTACACTGTACAGTATACACCAACACCAGAGACTACACTGTACAGTATACACCAACACCAGAGACTACACTGTACAGTATACACCAACACCAGAGACTGCACTGTACAGTATACACCAACACAGAGACTACACTGTACAGTATACACCAACACCAGAGACTACACTGTACAGTATACACCAACACCAGAGACTACACTGTACAGTATACACCAACACCAGAGACTACACTGTACAGTATACACCAACACCAGAGACTGCACTGTACAGTATACACCAACACAGAGACTACACTGTATACACCAACACCAGAGACTACACTGTACAGTATACACCAACACCAGAGACTACACTGTACAGTATACACCAACACAGAGACTACACTGTACAGTATACACCAACACAGAGACTACACTGTACAGTATACACCAACACCAGAGACTACACTGTACAGTATACACCAACACCAGAGACTACACTGTACAGTATACACCAACACCAGAGACTACACTGTATACACCAACACCAGAGACTACACTGTACAGTATACACCAACACCAGAGACTACACTGTACAGTATACACCAACACCAGAGACTACACTGTATATACCAACACCAGAGACTACACTGTACAGTATACACCAACACCAGAGACTACACTGTATATACCAACACCAGAGACTACACTGTACAGTATACACCAACACCAGAGACTACACTGTATACACCAACACCAGAGACTACACTGTACAGTATACACCAACACAGAGACTACACTGTACAGTATACACCAACACCAGAGACTACACTGTACAGTATACACCAACACAGAGACTACACTGTATACACCAACACCAGAGACTACACTGTACAGTATACACCAACACAGAGACTACACTGTACAGTATACACCAACACCAGAGACTACACTGTACAGTATACACCAACACCAGAGACTACACACCAGAGACTACACTGTATACACCAACACCAGAGACTACACTGTACAGTATACACCAACACCAGAGACTACACTGTACAGTATACACCAACACCAGAGACTACACTGTATATACCAACACCAGAGACTACACTGTACAGTATACACCAACACCAGAGACTACACTGTATACACCAACTCTGACTCACCCTCTGGCTGACAGTCACACAGTTAAATACACACTCACAATCATGGTGAAGAACGCACACACACCGTTTCCGTCTGAAAATAGTCCCCGGTCGCAGGGTTTGTCTTTTTGGCTTTGTGTTTGTGGGCTTCTTCAGACATGGATGTGTGCATGTGTTTATTTATCTATGGGAGTGACTGAGGCAGTGGAGATTCAGCTGTGTGTGTGTGTGTGTGTGTGGTGTGGGTGGGTGGGTGCGTGCTAGGTTGTAT
Organism: Oncorhynchus tshawytscha; assembly: GCF_018296145.1. NCBI lineage: Eukaryota > Metazoa > Chordata > Actinopteri > Salmoniformes > Salmonidae > Oncorhynchus > Oncorhynchus tshawytscha. The sequence goes on from NW_024609795.1 coordinate 268,897, forward strand.
AGGTCATCACTGCTAGGCCGTATAGGTCATCACTGCTAGGCCGTGTAGGTCATCACTGCTAGGCCGTGTAGGTCATCACTGCTAGGCCGTGTAGGTCATCACTGCTAGGCCGTGTAGGTCATCACTGCTAGGCCATGTAGGTCATCACTGCTAGGCCGTGTAGGTCATCACTGCTAGGCCGTATAGGTCATCACTGCTAGGCCGTGTAGGTCATCACTGCTAGGCCGTATAGGTCATCACTGCTAGGCCGTATAGGTCATCACTGCTAGGCCGTATATCACTGCTAGGCCGTGTAGGTCATCACTGCTAGGCCGTGTAGGTCATCTCTGCTGACCTCAACACAGTCATGTGGTTCTGGTCTGGGTGATACCGGCCTCAAGACTAAATATTTACCATCTAAAAATAGGAGTACAGCCCTGAAAACAGATGTACTCAACAACTCAGAATAGACATATTGATTTAGTCTCGATCTTTGAAGTCTCTGTCCATCTCTGAACCATCACCTCTTCACTCTCCATCTCTGACCCATCACCACTTCACTCTCATCTCTGACCCATCACCTCTTCACTCTCCATCTCATGTCTAACCCATCACGACTTCACTCTCCATCTCATGTCTAACCATCACCTCTTCACTCTCATCTCTGACCCATCACCACTTCACTCTCATCTCTGACCCATCACCACTTCACTCTCCATCTCTAACCATCACCTCTTCACTCTCCATCTCATCTCTGACCCATCACCTCTTCACTCTCCATCTCATCTCTGACCCATCACCTCTTCACTCTCCATCTCATCTCTAACCCATCACCACTTCACTCTCCATCTCATGTCTAACCATCACCTCTTCACTCTCATCTCTGACCCATCACCTCTTCACTCTCATCTCATCTCTGACCCATCACCACTTCACTCTCCATCTCATGTCTAACCATCACCTCTTCACTCTCATCTCTGACCCATCACCTCTTCACTCTCCATCTCATCTCTGACCCATCACCACTTCACTCTCATCTCTGACCCATCACCACTTCACTCTCATCTCTGACCCATCACCTCTTCACTCTCCATCTCATCTCTGACCCATCACCACTTCACTCTCATCTCTGACCCATCACCTCTTCACTCTCATCTCTGACCCATCACCTCTTCACTCTCCATCTCATCTCTAACCCATCACCACTTCACTCTCATCTCTGACCCATCACCTCTTCACTCTCCATCTCATCTCTAACCCATCACCACTTCACTCTACATCTCATCTCTAACCCATCACCACTTCACTCTACATCTCATCTCTAACCCATCACCACTTCACTCTCCATCTCATGTCTAACCATCACCTCTTCACTCTCCATCTCATGTCTAACCATCACCTCTTCACTCTCCATCTCATGTCTAACCCATCACCTCTTCACTCTCCATCTCATGTCTAACCCATCACCTCTTCACTCTCCATCTCATGTCTAACCCATCACCTCTTCACTCTCCATCTCATGTCTAACCCATCACCACTTCACTCTTCATCTCATCTCTAACCCATCACCACTTCACTCTACATCTCATCTCTGACCCATCACCACTTCACTCTACATCTCATCTCTGACCCATCACCACTTCACTCTCCATCTCATGTCTAACCATCACCTCTTCACTCTCATCCATCTCTAACCCATCACCTCTTCACTCTCCATCTCATGTCTAACCCATCACCTCTTCACTCTCCATCTCTAACCCATCACCTCTTCACTCTCCATCCCATCTCTAACCCATCACCACTTCACTCTCCATCTCATGTCTAACCATCACCTCTTCACTCTCCATCTCTAACCCATCACCTCTTCACTCTCCATCTCATGTCTAACCCATCACCTCTTCACTCTCCATCTCTAACCCATCACCTCTTCACTCTCCATCCCATCTCTAACCCATCACCACTTCACTCTCCATCTCATGTCTAACCATCACCTCTTCACTCTCCATCTCATGTCTAACCCATCACCTCTTCACTCTCCATCTCATGTCTAACCCATCACCTCTTCACTCTCCATCTCATGTCTAACCCATCACCACTTCACTCTCATTCTCATCTCTGACCCATCACCTCTTCACTCTCCATCTCATCTCTGACCCATCACCACTTCACTCTCCATCTCATGTCTAACCCATCACCTCTTCACTCTCCATCTCTAACCCATCACCACTTCACTCTCCATCTCATGTCTAACCATCCCCTCTTCACTCTCCATCTCTAACCCATCACCACTTCACTCTCCATCTCATCTCTAACCCATCACCTCTTCACTCTCCATCTCATCTCTAACCCATCACCACTTCACTCTCCATCTCATGTCTAACCCATCACCTCTTCACTCTCCATCTCTGACCCATCACCACTTCACTCTCCATCTCATGTCTAACCCATCACCACTTCACTCTCCATCTCATGTCTAACCCATCACCACTTCCTCTCATTCTCATCTCTGACCCATCACTCTTCTCTTCACTCTCCATCTCATGTCTAACCCATCACCAGTTCACTCTACATCTCATCTCTAACCCATCACCTCTTCATTCTCCATCTCATGTCTAACCATCACCTCTTCACTCTCCATCTCTGACCCATCACCACTTCACTCTCCATCTCATGTCTAACCCATCACCTCTTCACTCTCCATCTCTGACCCATCACCACTTCACTCTCCATCTCATGTCTAACCATCACCTCTTTACTCTCCATCTCTAACCCATCACCTCTTCACTCTCCATCTCTTGTCTAACCCATCACCTCTTCACTCTCCATCTCATGTCTAACCATCACCTCTTCACTCTCCATCTCTAACCCATCACCTCTTCACTCTCCATCTCATGTCTAACCCATCACCACTTCACTCTCCATCTCATCTCTAACCCATCACACTTCTTCCATCTCTCTCTGACCCATCTTCATCCATCTAACCCTATCACCACTTCACTCTCCATCTCATCTCTGACCCATCACCTCTTCATTCTCCATCTCATCTCACCCATCACCTCTTCACTCTCCATCTCATGTCTAACCCATCACCCATCCATTCTCATCTCTGACCCATCACCTCTTCACTCTCCATCTCATCTCTGACCCATCACCCTTCATCATCTCATGTCTAACCCATCCTCTTCACTCTCCATCTCTCCATCTCATCTCTGACCCATCACCTCTTCACTCTCCATCTCATCTCTGACCCACTCTCCATCTCACCACTCTCCTTCACTCTCCATCTCCATCTCATCTCTGACCCATCACTAACCATCTTCACTCTCCATCTCATGTCTAACCCATCACCTCTTCACTCTCCATCTCATGTCTAACCCATCACCACTTCACTCTCCATCTCATCTCTGACCCATCACCTCTTCACTCTCCATCTCATGTCTAACCCATCACCACTTCACTCTCCATCTCATCTCTGACCCATCACCTCTTCATTCTCCATCTCATCTCTGACCCATCACCTCTTCACTCTCCATCTCATCTCTGACCCATCACCTCTTCACTCTCCATCTCATCTCTGACCCATCACCTCTTCACTCTCCATCTCATCTCTGACCCATCACCACTTCACTCCATCTCATCTCTGACCCATCACCTCTTCACTCTCCATCTCTGACCCATCACCTCTTCACTCTCCATCATCTCTCGCTCTCCCTCTCTCCCATCTCTCCCATATCTCTCTCTCTCTCTCCCTCTCTCTCTCGACTGTCGAATCTCGAATTTTCTCCTACTCCCTCTGTCTATCTTTCTGTTTCTCTCTCTAGTCCTCCACCACGATCTCTCTCTACTTCTCTCTCTCTCTCTCTCTCTCGCTCTCTCTCTCTCCCTCTCTCTCTCGACTGTTGACTGTCCCAGTTCTCTCTTCCTGTCTGTCTGTCTGTCTGTCCCAGTTCTCTCTTCCTGTCTGTGTGACTTATGACTTCAGTCCTCCCCAGGCTGTTGAGAGCAAAGCAGTGTGGCGTTAAAGTTTCAACCAGAGGCAACATGTCCACATTAGAAACAACAAGATCACCATATTGAAGATGGTCTGTGTGGGATACATGGAGCGAAGTAGAGAAAACACTGGATGCTGTCCGATGTTGATGTTTGATTTTTCAATAGTCACCCTTAGGACTTCTAAGATTCTTAGAAAGAGTCTTCTGCTGATTTAATATGTGACCTGACTAGTCCTGACTTGTATTACAATCACACCTGGGTCATGTTCATTAGGGCACAGCATTGATCCTTGATCCTATAATATGGTTAAAGTTTAGTTTTACACACACACACTTCTCTGTGCGTATGGTAGCTGATAACGCTGCTATTAGCAGTGACTGAAATAGACCCTGGGGAAACGAGGGGCCAAGGACCTCAAACATACAGTGACTCAACCAGAGCTGGTGTGTATGTGTTTATGGTAAACGCGTGTGTGTGTGTGCGTGCGTGTGTGTGTGTACTAGTCAGCACTTCCTGTGATTTCAGTTGTGCCTACTGACCCTAAGGCAGACACAGTAGCAGCAGCAGCACATCAGCTCACCATTCCCCTAATCATTACTCTTTAACTTATCATTAAATCTATTTGTGGGTAAACGTTACGAGTTAATGTTCATCTGACCATTTGTTTCTTTAGTTGAACTTCCATTAGTCATTAATAGCCAATGATTAAATATCTGACCCTCCAGTCAAGGTTTAAGGCTGGGGTCACACTAAGTATGAGTGTTCTTTGTGTGTGCAGGCCTAGTCACTGTTTGTAGTGACCGTTGCAGTCCCTTCTCTTAATCTATTTCTCTCTCTTCCCCTCCTTTCTCCCCCTCCTCTCTTCCCCTCCTCTCTTCCCCTCCTCTCTCCCCCTCTCTTCCTCCTCTCTTCCTCCTCCTCTCCCCTCCTCTCTTCCTCCTCTCTTTCCTCTCTCTCCCCCTCTCTTCCCCTCCCTCTCCCCCTCTCTTCCCCCTCTCTTCCCCTCCTCTCTCCCCCTCTCTTCCTCCTCTCTTCCCCTCCTCTCTCCCCCTCTCTTCCCCTCCTCTCCCCCCTCTCTCCCCCTCTCTTCCCCTCCTCTCTTCCTCCTCTCTTCCTCCTCTCTTCCCCCTCTCTTCCTCCTCTCTTCCCCTCCTCTCTTCCCCCTCTCTTCCCCTCCTCTCTCCCCCTCTCTTCCTCCTCTCTTCCCCTCCTCTCTCCCCCCTCTCTTCCTCCTCTCTTCCCCTCCTCTCTCCCCCTCTCTTCCCCTCCTCTCCCCCTCTCTCCCCCTCTCTTCCCCTCCTCTCTCCCCCTCTCTTCCCCTCCTCTCTCCCCCTCTCTTCCCCTCCCTCTCCCCCCTCTCTCATTCCCTCTCCCTGAATTCCCCCACCTTTAAGTTTCTCCAGCCACTACCATTTTAGCCTGGGTGGGTACCAGTCTGTTTGTGTCATCATGCCAAACATGACAAGGAGTTGATAGCATGATATGATAGCACCAACAGATCAGGGACAAAGCTACTACTCCCCATCCCTCTTTGACCATCCAAATCTCTCTCCCCTTCCTCTACCCCCCCCACCACACACACACACACACACTCTCTCTTCCCATCTCTCTCTCTCTTCCCATCTCTCTGGTTCAAGGCTCATTTGCTAATGACAGTGTTGGCCCGAGGTAATTACAACCTGAGATTAAGAGTCGTTTATCTTTTTTTACGGCCTCACTGAAACATGGCAATTTGCGGTGGCTCTCTGGGATGTGCTCGCTCTCTCTCTCTCCCTCCCCCTTGTCCTCTCTCTCATTCCCGCTCTTGCCTTTTCTCTCTGGCCATAGTTCTCACTTTTGGTTAGTGGCCGGTTTTCAGATTTTTGCCATTTTCCAGACCGAGCGAGAAAGAGGGAACGAGAGAGGAGAAAGAGGGAACGAGAGAGGAGGAGAAATAGGTTGATTCTAGTCCAAAGGCTGAGAGGACAGTTTCTGAATCTGAACGTCTGTCTTTCCAACTGTAATTCAGTCTTTCAGGGGGAACATCTGTCTCGGAGCCCCATCTCTCCTCTTCAAACGCGAATTCTGAGCGTTGGCAAGAGGGAGTGTGTGAGACAGGAGTTATTTGCGGTTTGCGTTCGGCTCAAGCCGGGCTCCGCTTGTAGCCTTTGCGTGCTCGTGTATATTTATACAGAGTTTTTGAAGTGGTTCTTTGGAACGCATCATTTGGCTGGAACGGCTTGAGTCTTCTTCAATTTGGCTTGGCGGGCAAACACCGTGAGGGGATCGGTTTGCTTTTCGCATACTGCCGGGTCAGCATTGATGTGCGAGGCCCTTTGAAGAGATTAAAGCCAGGGGCTTTCTTTAAGCGCCCTGCCCAAGAAAGCTGCTCTAACTCTGGGACGTCAACAGTGGCTCGCCCTGTGTATTGTGGAACACCTGATTCTGGTGGTGGGATTGAGGCCTACATTGAACTCATTGTGACACTGTGACTGTAGCTAAATAAACACACACAACCAAATGTGTGTGTAGGCACAAACACACTCCAAACATGCTGATTGTAACACATACACTCCGACACACACCCCCTTGCTAATTGGGATGCACGCTTGCTTTCACACGGTTTCGCTAATACAAAACACACATAGGCACACACACAAAAATACACACAGGTTTCTTATGCCTTGCCAGCTCCAACTCCCTGCCTGCTGTGTGACTGCCCTGCTTCCATCCTCTCCCCCCCTCCCCAGGCCTCCTCGCCTCGCCACCTGACTTTTAACACCCTAATCCGTTGTTGCAGAGGGTGGAAGGCCCTCCACCCTAATCCCTGGTTGTAAAGGGTGGAGGGCCTCAGACGACCACTCCTAATTGGGTATAAAAGGGGGGCTACTGGCTGGAGAACACTGTGTGATATGAAATTCCTTTGCTCTTAGAGACCAGAGGAGCAGAGCAGTTGCCTGGTCCTAGGTAGGTGTGCGCGTGTCCGTGTGTGGACAGTACAGCAGGAAAATGCTGGTGGGTTGTTATTCTGACACTGGTAGACTGGGACTTGTCATCACAGTCTCCTATATGCACACTTCTTCTAAATAGATGAATGGCAGTTTTCCAATTACCCTGAAGCAGAGATTAAACCCTGGTGTGGTCACATGTCTGAAACAAATGCCAAGAGTGGCTGTCGGTCTGTCCCTCCAGGGGTAATGTGTGTGACTACCTGTCTGTCCCTCTAGGGGTAATGTGTGTGTGACTACCTGTCTGTCCCTCCAGGGGTAATGTGTGTGACTACCTGTCTGTCCCTTCAGGGGTAATGTGTGTGACTACCTGTCTGTCCCTCCAGGGGTAATGTGTGTGTGACTACCTGTCTGTCCCTCCAGGGGTAATGTGTGTGACTACCTGTCTGTCCCTCCAGGGATAATGTGTGTGTGACTACCTGTCTGTCCCTCCAGGGGTAATGTGTGTGACTACCTGTCTGTCCCTCCAGGGGTAATGTGTCTGTGACTACCTGTCTGTCCCTTCAGGGGTAATGTGTGTGACTACCTGTCTGTCCCTCCAGGGGTAATGTGTGTGTGACTACCTGTCTGTCCCTCTAGGGGTAATGTGTGTGTGACTACCTGTCTGTCCCTCCAGGGGTAATGTGTGTGTGACTACCTGTCTGTCCCTCCAGGGGTAATGTGTGTGTGACTACCTGTCTGTCCCTCTAGGGGTAATGTGTGTGTGTGACTGCCTGTCTGTCCCTCCAGGGGTAATGTGTGTGTGGCTACCTGTCTGTCCCTCCAGGGGTAATGTGTGTTTGACTACCTGTCTGTCCCTCCAGGGGTAATGTGTGTGTGACTACCTGTCTGTCCCTCAGGGGTAATGTGTGTGTGGCTACCTGTCTGTCCCTCCAGGGGTAATGTGTGTGTGACTACCTGTCTGTCCCTCTAGGGGTAATGTGTGTGTGACTACCTGTCTGTCCCTCCAGGGGTAATGTGTGTGTGGCTACCTCTCTGTCCCTCCAGGGGTAATGTGTGTGTGACTACCTGTCTGTCCCTCCAGGGGTAATGTGTGTGTGACTACCTGTCTGTCCCTCCAGGGGTAATGTGTGTGTGACTACCTGTCTGTCCCTCTAGGGGTAATGTGTGTGTGTGACTGCCTGTCTGTCCCTCCAGGGGTAATGTGTGTGTGACTACCTGTCTGTCCCTCCAGGGGTAATGTGTGTGTGACTACCTGTCTGTCCCTCCAGGGGTAATGTGTGTGTGACTACCTGTCTGTCCCTCTAGGGGTAATGTGTGTGTGTGACTGCCTGTCTGTCCCTCCAGGGGTAATGTGTGTGTGACTGCCTGTCTGTCCCTCCAGGGGTAATGTGTGTTTGACTACCTGTCTGTCCCTCCAGGGGTAATGTGTGTGTGACTACCTGTCTGTCCCTCTAGGGGTAATGTGTGTGTGGCTACCTCTCTGTCCCTCCAGGGGTAATGTGTGTGTGACTACCTCTCTGTCCCTCTAGGGGTAATGTGTGTGTGACTACCTCTCTGTCCCTCCAGGGGTAATGTGTGTGTGACTGCCTGTCTGTCCCTCCAGGGGTAATGTGTGTTTGACTACCTGTCTGTCCCTCCAGGGGTAATGTGTGTGTGACTACCTGTCTGTCCCTCTAGGGGTAATGTGTGTGTGGCTACCTCTCTGTCCCTCCAGGGGTAATGTGTGTGTGACTACCTGTCTGTCCCTCTAGGGGTAATGTGTGTGTGACTACCTGTCTGTCCCTCCAGGGGTAATGTGTGTGTGGCTACCCTCTGTCCCTCCAGGGGTAATGTGTGTGTGACTACCTGTCTGTCCCTCTAGGGGTAATGTGTGTGTGACTACCTGTCTGTCCCTCCAGGGGTAATGTGTGTGTGGCTACCTCTCTGTCCCTCCAGGGGTAATGTGTGTGTGGCTACCTGTCTGTCCCTCCAGGGGTAATGTGTGTGTGACTACCTGTCTGTCCCTCCAGGGGTAATGTGTGTGTGGCTACCTCTCTGTCCCTCCAGGGGTAATGTGTGTGTGACTACCTGTCTGTCCCTCCAGGGGTAATGTGTGTGTGGCTACCTGTCTGTCCCTCCAGGGGTAATGTGTGTGTGACTACCTGTCTGTCCCTCCAGGGGTAATGTGTGTGTGGCTACCTCTCTGTCCCTCCAGGGGTAATGTGTGTGTGGCTACCTGTCTGTCCCTCCAGGGGTAATGTGTGTGTGACTACCTGTCTGTCCCTCCAGGGGTAATGTGTGTGTGGCTACCTCTCTGTCCCTCCAGGGGTAATGTGTGTGTGACTACCTGTCTGTCCCTCCAGGGGTAATGTGTGTGTGGCTACCTGTCTGTCCCTCCAGGGGTAATGTGTGTGTGGCTACCTCTCTGTCCCTCCAGGGGTAATGTGTGTGTGACTACCTGTCTGTCCCTCTCGTAATGTGTGTGTGACTACCTGTCTGTCCCTCCAGGGGTAATGTGTGTGTGGCTACCTCTCTGTCCCTCCAGGGGTAATGTGTGTGTGGCTACCTGTCTGTCCCTCCAGGGGTAATGTGTGTGTGACTACCTGTCTGTCCCTCCAGGGGTAATGTGTGTGTGACTACCTGTCTGTCCCTCCAGGGGTAATGTGTGTGTGACTACCTCTCTGTCCCTCTAGGGGTAATGTGTGTGTGGCTACCTCTCTGTCCCTCCAGGGGTAATGTGTGTGTGGCTACCTGTCTGTCCCTCCAGGGGTAATGTGTGTGTGGCTACCTGTCTGTCCCTCTAGGGGTAATGTGTGTGTGACTACCTGTCTGTCCCTCCAGGGGTAATGTGTGTGTGACTACCTGTCTGTCCCTCCAGGGGTAATGTGTGTGTGGCTACCTCTCTGTCCCTCCAGGGGTAATGTGTGTGTGGCTACCTGTTTGTGGTTCGGTCGGTGGGTGCTTGTTTGCGTGTATGCGTGTGTGCCTGCATGATTATGTACAGTGTGAGTGTGTGTGAGCAGGAGAAGAGGGGGCCAGCCTCTCTCTCTGACAGGAGACATGTGTTTAATTATTTTAATGGTGTTAAATAGCCGAGCCCCCCCAGAGTCCCCCTGACCAGGCCTCACCTCCACGAGCAGCCAGTCACAAGAGGGGTCCCAGGGCCACTGGGTTATCCACCCGGTCAGTGTGTGTGTGTTTTACGTTAATACCCTCAACACACAGACATAAACTTAGACCCATACACACATCTATACACACGTGCTCCTAGTCTAAATCTAGGGTCTTGGCAGTGTTGAGGTTAAACAATCTCAGTGATTCCATCGTCCCTGTCATCTCAGTCAAGTATCTTTCTCTCTCTCTCTGTCTCTCTCTGTCTCTCTCTCTCTGTCTCTCTGTCTCTCTCTCTCTCTCTCTCTCTCTCTCTCTCTCTGTCTCTCTCTCTGTCTCTGTCTCTCTCTCTCTCTCTCTCTCTCTCTCTCTCTCTGTCTCTCTCTGTCTCTGTCTCTCTCTCTCTCTCTCTCTGTCTCTCTCTCTCTCTCTCTCTCTCTCTCTCTCTCTCCTTTTCTTTTTCATCGCCTGATAATTCCTACCTCAGCACTGAGAAGTGACAGGGTCTGTGCTCAAATACTGAGACACACAGCGGAGGAGATAGTACCTACCACAGGAGGCTGTTGAGGGGAGGACGGCTCATAATGTCTGGAATTACGTGGAGTGGTGAATGGAAATGGTATGGAAACCATGTAAATTCAATTTATTCCATTGCAGCCATTACTATGAGCCCGTCCTCCCCAAATAAGGTGCCACCAGCCACCTGTGGTACCCACGAAACACAGATAAAAAGGAGACAGGCCACATAGGGGTCCAGTCTGAACTGTGTCTCTGTTACTGTGTCTGTCATTATAGTGACACACTTCCCCCTGTCTTCTCATGACCATAGTGATCCAGTCTGAACTGTGTCTCTGTTACGGTCTGTCATTATAGTGACACACTTCCCCCTGTCTTCTCATGACCATAGTGATCCAGTCTGAACTGTGTCTCTGTTACGGTCTGTCATTATAGTGACACACTTCCCCCTGTCTTCTCATGACCATAGTGGTCCAGTCTGAACTGTGTCTCTGTTACGGTCTGTCATTATAGTGACACACTTCCCCCTGTCTTCTCATGACCATAGGGGTCCAGTCTGAACTGTGTCTCTGTTACGGTCTGTCATTATAGTGACACACTTCCCCCTGTCTTCTCATGACCATAGTGGTCCAGTCTGAACTGTGTCTCTGTTACGGTCTGTCATTATAGTGACACACTTCCCCCTGTCTTCTCATGACCATAGTGATCCAGTCTGAACTGTGTCTCTGTTACGGTCTGTCATTATAGTGACACACTTCCCCCTGTCTTCTCATGACCATAGTGGTCCAGTCTGAACTGTGTCTCTGTTACGGTCTGTCATTATAGTGACACACTTCCCCCTGTCTTCTCATGACCATAGTGGTCCAGTCTGAACTGTGTCTCTGTTACGGTCTGTCATTATAGTGACACACTTCCCCCTGTCTTCTCATGACCTATGCATGGCAGGGACAACGTTTTGTATATATGGCCCTTGGTAGTCCATGAAACATTCATTGTCTACTGTATAGCACATACACATACGAATAGCCACACTTCTGTTCAAGCCAACGTCAGTCTGTCTGGCTAATATGTAGCCTGGGTGAGAGGTCTGCAGCTATAGGCTACATACAGTACTTGACTGTGTAATGACAGCTTCATCTCTCCTTTCAAAACACATAGGGCGGAAATAGTCCCCCGTGAAGATGATCCTTGCACGAAGGGTTATTGGAGTAGTTTACCCCGCCATTTGTTGGGCCCGCAGTGAAAGATTAAGCGATTTTCCGTGCCTGTGTGCGGGCGCGCAGAGCCGGCAGATGGATCTCGCTCAGAAATAAGACTGTTGCTACGTACCTCAATATTCAAATGTTTGGAAAATTGGCCTCAGTGGCGAAGACGCAAAGATGGCGTATGAGATGTAGCGGTTCGACTTGGCGAGATAACATGAACAGCCTACTATGCGGTCATCTGGATGTTGTTTGGGAAAGGTGGGCTGGATACGTTTATTATGATCACTGTTAATTAAAGTTTGTTGACACAAATAATAGGCCTTTTCATGATTTATCACATGCTTTTTGATAGCCTCTGGTTTATATCCATGTAGTTTATTATTGGGAGGAATTGTTAGATATATAGACATATATCCTATAGATTTGAGTAAAGTATCATGCGTATATCTGTTACGCATTTCAATTACGCATGGGATGTACGCTTGTAGCAATGAGGAGATGTTGTTGGTGATTTATTTATATAATTCCCCTAAATTTGAAACGTTTTAACAACTGTTTTCCTAGAGTTTTCTCCGACGTTATTCAGTGTCTGAGTAGATTTAAGTTGAAAGGCAACTCGCATGATTTTACTAATGCCTTTAGCAAACTCCGACGCACATGAATCATTAGACTGAAGATCAATAGCTGTTTGAAACCAGAACAAGTGTTTTCCAGATGTTCCAGGTGCTAATGGGAACGTTAATAACTGAGTACCTACCCTACAGGTGGGGAGGTTGATACTATTTGTATTGCTGCGCAGTAATAACCATCATGTTGAAATAAACACAGTCGAATTCAATTGCGCTAATACGGAACCAAAACTGGCAACTGGTTCGAACACTTGATCTTTTAATTGAAATGATTGGTTATTTTGTCATGGGACTGCAGGTTCTCTAAATCAATGCGAGGTCCTTGCTGGCTGTTCAGCTGCAAATTCACAGCAAGCCCATGGATAATAACAGTTCATCTCGTTTTACCCGGTGTGACCAAACATATTTGCCTCCAGAACTAGACCAGCCTATACCATTAGCCTACCTTTGAACTCGTAGCGAACAGAGCAAATTAGACGCTTAGTTTTTGTATTTTGAAACCAGTTGTTTGTTGAACGTCCCTATCCTATAACCTATGCCGTGTGTGTTCTCATCTGGGCCGGTCCCCAGCACCAGCCGCACGTCGAAAACAGCTTCTCCCGGTGGTAAAAAAAGGACCGGCGCGGTCTAGACGCCAGCTCTGCCCAGCACAGCGTCCTGTGGTCAAACACTTACAGCCTACTAGTTAGTGATAAAGTTACGATTGAAGTGTTTCCAGCTGTTGTTACGCACAGATTAGAGAAATGATGTGGCGTTTGACTTTCCTATACTGATTTGTCATCGCTCTTTTGGCTATATGAGTGATTTTGAATATTTGTAAATGATGTGTAAATTATTGAATGTTTTTAAGTGATTTTGAATGTTTCTGCTTAAATGATCGTCCGTTTGCAGGGTAGAAATTGGAAGCTGACAACCTGTTGTTTACAGCAGGTTGTAGGTCTTGTAGGGTTCTCATTCAGTGCGGTGAGAAGGTGTCTGGAATGGGTGAACATTTCACCTCTACCCAACTCCTGTCATAGAACGTTAAAACAGCAGAACGTAACAGGGGTGGGAGTGTGGAGTCTGTAGAAGGGTGGTGTGTACTAGTAAGCATATATGTTTCTTAAAAACTAATGTCTCTTTATGAAGAAAAATAATAATAATAATAAATAATTAATGTTCAATTTAATGATGTTATTGCTTTTCAATAAATTACCTAAGTTATTCATGCAGAGTTGATAAACACAAGCTTTATCCAAAGTCATAACCCCACATTTTTCTCAGCTATAGGGCTTGTTTTCCAAACTACACTGACCAATCTGTGTCACACAACTTTGCAACTATATAAAGTTACAGTTTATTCGTAAAACCATTCTGTTGGTGGAAAAAACTTACCGGTTCTGTTCCCTGCGTAAAGTTTGAGTTGCGGCGCACTCAGAAATGTGTGCTACATAATATTTTTATCCAAGAGGACCCACATAGAACAAGTAAACAGTTGGAAATCCTTTAGTCGTCCGTGGTGCACTCTGTCAAAAGTCCCCGAAACTGTGCAGCAGCATAAAGTTATTCAAATACATTAAAACTCTTCAGCCACCGGTGTCTAGCGAGTGGTTGAAAGCTCCACGTCGAGGAATGCGCTTCAAGTGTCCGGCGAGAGCCCATAAGCTTCCCGACCCCAAGACAAAAGCGCTTTATTGGCGAATGGAACGGAGAGTTTTAACGAGAATGGGAGGGGCGACTCGAGGCGAGCTAGAACGCGACCCAGAGCGCTCAAAACTCCACACTACTGTCTGCTGCAGGGGCCTGGAAAGCAGCGCTCATATGCTGCGCGCTCCTCCTTGACAGATACAGTTGGGGCAACGCAACAAAACAAATGTCTACATGTTTATTTTAGTCTATCAGCCTATATTTGTTATTCTTGGATAATTGTTCATATGGGCTTGATGTATGAAATGGAAAAGCGAACAGCCTTGTATTTTGACTGTCAATCACTTGGCATTTGAGAAAAGCGCGTGTCAATTGTCAAGTCTCTCATTGGCACGTATGGTGTCTTAATTCATGAATGTTGTTGCATCGTTTAACTGGGAGATTGGTAGGCTTTGAATACGTCCTACTGCTGAGTAGCCTTACAGCACGTCGGCAGCTGGCACCCTATTTTAAAGTGTCTTAGAATCGGTTTCCAACGAGGTGAAGTAATGGGATATCTATCAGTACTGGTGTAACCATGTCACATACTCAGATATAGATACTTTTAGAAACATACTATGTCTCAGAATTGTCCATAATATAGTTGGGAACAGGACAGAAGTGATTTAAAAGGAGCTATTCATATTCACACATTGCATGGAATTGTGTTTGTTATAAGTAGTCTAATTCCTTATATAATATTTTTATATCTACAGGACTCTCAATCTAGGCCTATACAGGATAACTCAAAAAATGTTCAAATGAATCCAACTATTTTACACAGAGCTCTCTCTTCTGATGTGTTAACGACTCGATTTGGTCATCCATAGCAGTGCAGCCATAGGGCATTCTACCACTATGCTTGTTGCCACACGACTGTGAAAGTAATTGGTCTGAGGTCAACACTCCCCCTGTATATTTGTGGGTGGCGTCACTCCCCCCGGCTCTGTAGGTGTACCTTGGCTGGGTCCGGCCCCTGCAAGGGCAAGATTCAACAAACACACCACAGGGCTTTGGCTCCTGGGCCGGTGCAAGTGTGTCTCTGGACAAGTGTGTCTCTGGGCAAGTGTGTCTCTGGGCAAGTGTGTCTCTGGACAAGTGTGTCTCTGGACAAGTGTGTCACTGGGCACAGTGTGTCTCACACACTCTGGGCACACACACACACACACACACACACACACACACACACACACACACACGCACACACACACACACACACACACACACATACATACACACACATACACACACATACACACACACACACACACACACACTGTAACATACACCTGTAACAAATGACTGTAAATTGCAGGAATAGACAAACGACTTCATGCATGTTCTCCAGGCCCAGATGTACTAGTCCCATATAGTCCATTATGTTTTCCAAGAACATCATCCTGAATCCTCTCTAGCAGTTTATCACAACTACAGAGATTCACACATACAAATCACCCAGCAGTGCCTCATCCTCCATCTACTGTGTGTATCTCTCTCTCTCCCTCTTGTGCTCCAGAGTGGCGCAGCGGTCTAAGGCACTGCATCTCAGTGCTAGAGGCGTCACTACAGAAACCCTGGTTCAAATCCAGGCTGTATCACAACCGGCCGTGATTGGGAGTCCCATAGGGCGGTGCACAATTAGCCCAGTGTCGTCCAGGGTTGGCCGTCATTGTAAATAAGAATTTGTTCTTATCTGACTTGCCTAGTTTCCCTGCCTCACTTCTTCCCCCACCCTATCTCCACCCCACCCCCACACCCATATCTCTCCGACGACAGCTTTAGATAAACACTGTGGGGGTACACACACACTACACACACACAAACACAGGCATATACACACCCCACCCCGACTACCCCTGCTCTGTTCTGTTTACCTCCAGTCATCATCAGTAGAATCTAATTGGATGACTTGACTCCCAGAAGGCATGACATCACAGGGGACATTTCTTTTCCTTTGTTTTTCAGTCCCTTACATGGAAGCATTGTCCTCCTCCCCATCACCCATTAAATAGGAAAGAATAGAATAGAAAATGATTGCTACTTTTTTGTCCCTCCTTTAGCACACAACCCATATAGATGTAGACAGTGGACTATGGTGGGCTACACATGCAGTGATGTTGAAAGGTCTGGACCATATGCATTATGAGTGGTGGTGGTGTAGTGTAAATCAGGGTTGCTGTAATAACCTGAGCCCGGTGCCGTCAGCACGTTCAGCTCCCTAATCATTATGGCCCAGTTAAAGATGGCGACACGGAATCCGGACCACTGTAGTGTTGCCCAGGGGAACCAGTACAACAGTGAGCTGGTTGGGGTTGGTCCAAGAGCCCTGACCCTGCCAGCCAAAGGCTCCAAACTGAAGTACTACTTATCCACACAGCAGCCTCCTCCTACCCCTTTCTCTTCCTTTCCATGCTTTTCTCTCTCTTTTCTCTCTCTTCTTTCTCTCCAATTATTGAGCTTTTTTTTACCATTTCGCTGCTCGGCTGTTTTTCTTTTCTTGCTTACTTTCTTTTTTGTTTGTTCCCCCTTTGTTTGTTCCCCTCCTCTTATTTTCTGCTTTTTCTTTACATCTACTCTTTCATTCCCCCTTTTCTGATATCTTGTATTATTATCATTATTTGTAGAGTTTTTATGGTTTCTTCTCTGACTTTTCCTCTGTTCTTCCTCTCTGATTCTGAACTCCTTCTCTTTCTCAGTCTTCTGTTCTCTCTTTCTATTCCTCTCCCTCTTTCTCAGTCTTCTGTTCTCTCTTTCTATTCCTCTCCCTCTTTCTCAGTCTTCTGTTCTCTCTTTCTATTCCTCTCCCTCTTTCTCAGTCTTCTGTTCTCTCTTTCTATTCCTCTCCCTCTTTCTCAGTCTTCTGTTCTCTCTTTCTATTCCTCTCCCTCTTTCTCAGTCTTCTGTTCTCTCTTTCTATTCCTCTCCCTCTTTCTCAGTCTTCTGTTCTCTCTTTCTATTCCTCTCCCTCTTTCTCAGTCTTCTGTTCTCTCTTTCTATTCCTCTCCCTCTTTCTCAGTCTTCTGTTCTCTCTTTCTATTCCTCTCCCTCTTTCTCAGTCTTCTGTTCTCTCTTTCTATTCCTCTCCCTCTTTCTCAGTCTTCTGTTCTCTCTTTCTATTCCTCTCCCTCTTTCTCAGTCTTCTGTTCTCTCTTTCTATTCCTCTCCCTCTTTCTCAGTCTTCTGTTCTCTCTTTCTATTCCTCTCCCTCTTTCTCAGTCTTCTGTTCTCTCTTTCTATTCCTCTCCCTCTTTCTCAGTCTTCTGTTCTCTCTTTCTATTCCTCTCCCTCTTTCTCCTTCCTCTTTCTTCTTTTACATTGTAGGCCTTCCTACCTGCCCTCATTCTATTCTTATGGAACATGGAGTCAGAATGGTTGAACTGGTGTAGGGAAGTGTAGGACCTCTGTGATAAAGACCAGTGGCTATCAATTTACATCAACTGTATGTCCATAAAGCACATACATGACATCCTGTAACTCCATACTGAACAGGACGTCATGTTAGTGGTGGACAGTGTTACATACAGGACCTCATGTTAGTGGTGGACAGTGTTACTGGTCCAGAGTCTGCTCTGCACCAGTCTCTCACTGGACTCACTGAGTCGCTATTTATAGAACCTGCTCACATAATGGTGTTTCCACCTGGGCCTCAACAGAGGAAGACTTGAACCTCCCTGGCTCCTGAATGAGAGAGAGAGACACTCACACACATAGAGAGAGAGAGAGATACACACACACACACACATAGAGATACATAATTAGAGAGTAATAGAATAATGAATGAGGTTGAGTGGGGGTGGTTCTGGGAACCCTCTCCCCCCTCCCATAGGGACAGCCTGGGAACAAGCAACATGGTTATTTTCTGATAGACTCAACACTGTAAAACCCCTTCTCATTCTTCCCTGTCTCTCGAGGTAGATATTGGCCCTAACCACAGATCTCTGATCAGATTACCCCACCCCCAATCTTTACCTTAAACTGAGACTTAGCTCTATGACATGACTAGGAACAGCATCAAATATATTTTAGAATAGATTGATGCAGAGGGTTGCACTCCCGAGCACCCCACACAGAGCATCTGCACGTGTGCTCGGGAGTTTGCGTGTGTGCGCACATTTTGTCCAAGCACATATGTTTGTGTGTGGGTTCCTGACAGACGTGACTATTCGTCCCCAGAAAGCCCTTGGCTCCCTGCCTTCCCACAGTCCTCTTCCAGCCCAGTAGCCGCTATGTGTCCGTGGGAAGCTGCCGAGAGGAGAGTGGGAGAGACCTGGTCCTTGGCACTCTGGGAAGTCACATGGAGGGAGGGAGAGGAGATGGGGAGAGAGAGAGGGGGAGGGAAGGAGAGAGGAGAGGGATGTACAGAGGAGAAAAGGAGAGGGAGGGAGAGAAGGAAATGGGGAGAGAAGGAGAGAGAAGGGGAGAGGGAGGGAAGGGGAGAGAGAGAAGGGGAGAGAGAGAAGGGGAGAGGGAGGGAAGGGGAGAGAGAGAAGGAGAGAGAAGGGGAGAGGGAAGAGAAGGGGAGAGAGAAGGGGAGAGGGAGGGAAGGAGAGAAAAGGGGGGAGAGGGAGGGAAGGAGAGAGAAGGGGAGAGGGAGGGAAGGGAGAGGGAGGAAGGGGAGAGGGAAGGAAGGGGGGAGGGAGGGAGAGGGAGGGAAGGGAGAGGGAGGGAAGGGAGAGGAAGGGGAAGGGGAGAGGGAAGGAAGGGAAGGGAGAGGGAAGGAAGGGGAGAGGGGGAGGGAAGGGGGAGAGAGAAGGGGGAGAGAGGGAGGGAGGGAAGGGGAGAGGGGAGAGGGAAGGGGAGAGGGAGGGAAGAGAGGGAAGGGGAGAGGAGAAGGGGAGAGGGAGGGAAGGGAGAGAGAAGGGGAGGGAGAAGGGGAGGGGAGAGGGAGGGGGAAGGGGAGAGGGAAGGAAGGGGAGAGGGAAGGGGAGAGAGAGAAGGGGAGAGGGGGGAAGGGGAGAGGGAGGGGAGAGAGAGAAGGGGAGAGGGAGGGAAGGGGGGAGAGGGAGGGAAGGGGAGGGAGGGAAGGGGAGGGAAGGGGGAGAGAGAAGGGGAGAGAGGGGAGAGGGAGGGAAGGAGAGAGGGAGGGGAGAGAGAGAGAGGGGAGAGAAGGGAGGGAGGGAGGGAGGAAGGGAGAGGGAGGGAAGGGGGAGAGAAGGGGAGAGGGAGGGAAGGGGAGAGAAGGGGAGAGGGAGGGAAGGGGAGAGAAGGGGGGAGGGAAGGAAGGGGAGAGAGAAGGAGAGGGTTCTCTGGGGGGATTTTTTGGGAACACTGAAAGTGATAGATAGGATTAATATACAGTAGTAGTTTGGGAAGCAATAAGTAGGGTACCCTATAGGGGACAATAAAGTTGTATTCAGTTCAACTGTAATGTGTTGAATTTACTTGAAAAAAATATGATTCCTGGGTTTCTGAACTGTAACAATCGCAATTGAGTTAAAGGAGCAAAATACCATAGTGGACAATAAAGATAAATTGAATCATATTGAATTGAAAAAATATATATGTGGTTCCTGGGGTGGAAGCTGAGGTGAGTTAAAGCAGTCACCATGAAGGAGGACACGGGGAACAATAAAGTTATATCAAATGATTTGTATGGTATTTTATACAAAAAATGATAGAGTAAATATGTGCTAGGATAGCAGCTGAGGTGATTAAAGCAGAAGTAGGAAGTACTGGCCATTGGTGTGAAAATAAAGCATCAGATAAAGGCCTGTGTGACTCTAAACATTGGCGTCCAATATTGACTCTTCCCACCTGTTGTGGTGGTTGACACTGGCCTATTAAATCCCACTTCCACAGTGATAAAGCTGTCTCTCTCCTGTGGAAACCTAGCAGGACCAGAACCCACGGTTCTCTATGTGATTGTATAATGTTATACAATCACATAGGTTTATTTAGGGTTTTATGTGTTAATGGTGGGTTTGTATAGTGTTATATATTTAGCATAAGTGGATGTTTTTGGAAGTTTAGTTTAAGGTTTTATATTCGTTGATGATATGTTTGTATGGTGTTATATAAGTGGCTGTTTATTTAAGGCTGGTTTTGGGTTTTATATGTGTTAATTGAGAGGTGGCCAGGGCCCGATGACCCTCTGAGAGTGGGAACTAGGCCAGTAAGAGTGGAAAGGTCTGGTTGTTCCCCCTGCCCTTTCTCACCATCCTCATGTCATGGGTTCACTATGGAGGAGGTTATTGAACCTAACCTTGGAGTCCAAGAGAGAACTTCTCCAGATATGTTGTCTCCTGGTGTTCCTCTTTGTTGCCTTGTTGTAAGAAGGGATGTTCTGGGATACACCATTACGGCTTGTGATTGTCAGGTCCTCTTCTATGTGAGCTAGTGTGCAAGAGACATTCAGAATTTCTGTAATGTTGGTTCTAATAAACTCTAGATAAAGTATCGGCCATTTTCCTTTCCAGCCACTGCTGAGTGCAGCGCTACGGTCACAGTGTCAGGGAGAGATGTGTGCTGCGCCTCAAGATTTGTGTAAATGAGCAAAAGAAATTAGGCCCAGATTCAGACCTCAGAAATATTTGCATTGAAACAATGAACATTTAGGAAGAATGGTTGTTTTAGCCCCTTGTTTGTGTTAAAGATGAAGGGAGCAAATAGAGGAGAGAGAGAAAGGGCAGAGAGGGGGAAAGTCAGAGAGAAGCGAGAAAGAAAAAAGGAGGGAGAGGTTAAGCATGAGGCACTCAGAGGTTTACTAGTCTGTTGACTCCATGCAGCCCTTGTTTATGAGAGAACCACCACAGCTGAGCTGAAGCCCGCTTCTGAGTGGGACAAACACACTACTCTACTGAGCTGAAGCCCGCTTCTGAGTGGGACAAACACACTACTCTACTGAGCTGAAGCCCGCTTCTGAGTGGGACAAACACACTACTCTACTGAGCTGAAGCCCGCTTCTGAGTGGGACAAACACACTACTCTACTGAGCTGAAGCCCGCTTCTGAGTGGGACAAACACACTACTCTACTGAGCTGAAGCCCGCTTCTGAGTGGGACAAACACACTACTCTACTGAGCTGAAGCCCGCTTCTGAGTGGGACAAACACACTACTCTACTGAGCTGAAGCCCGCTTCTGAGTGGGACAAACACAC
>NW_024609795.1:295000-375000 GCF_018296145.1 Oncorhynchus tshawytscha
TCCACCATTCATACTGATAGTGGTAGGTGGATAGTTTGATGCTCCTGTCAATACATATTGAGGGTCTTATTCTGGTGACATGATTGATGCTCGGCTGCCGTTTGACAAATAAAATAAAAGTTGCACTTTTGTCCATAATAATGTCATCATGTAGTAGGCTGTACCTGTACTGTGTCTGTGCTGTTGGCTAGAGTACACGTCAACACCAGAGTGGGCACGTTCACTAGATCTACTCAAAACCAACAGTAGGCCTAGTTGAAAATGCCATGGAAACCCATTTAACTTGCCTTCTTTATTGGGTACATGGGGATTTAACCTCAAGGTATTTTTATGTGCATTACGTATTCACAGACTTTATCTGCAACCAGTTCATTTGATGGAAACACAACTCTAATGGGAAAATGCACATATTGCTTTAATGCAGATTTAAAAATATTCACATGAAAATCTTTCACCAGTTGGATGGAAACCTAGTTATAGACACCAGAAACACTGTGGCACTAGTCCAGTGTCACTTTGATTATGCCTGACTTCGTGGTTCACCAGCAGCCCCAAACATGTCAGCAATAAGCCTCCAGCCAAACAAGCTTGTAAGAATTGTATTGAACCTCCTCCCTCATACTCATCTGGAGGTCGGGCCTGTAAAGCAGCTAGGCTAGTTATCAGTGGAAAAACTAGTTCTGGTCCAGAGAATTATCACGGACTCAGCCCCCAGGTACCTATACAACTGTTTTTCATTCATTAAAGCTGTCCACGAGTGTAAGACCATAGCCTGAGACTCTAACATTCACTGTTTTAAATATAACAGTCTATCTGGTAAGAACAAATGTCTATATACCGGCGCTGTTGAGTGGAACAAACTACCACAGTAACACAAAGCCATACCATCCAAAACCACTTTTTAAAACAATGTCAAAAGCTGGCTAATGTGTGAACAGTATAACTATTTTTTGTCTGTATCTCTGTAATGTGTCTATGTAATTGTATATGTATTTTCATACACAGTAGGGACCACAATGGAAATACGTCCCTGACTTTATTGTGCAATTCCTGTCACTGTAGAAAGTATTCATACCTCATGACTTATTCCACATTTTGTTGTGTTACCTGAATTCAAAATGGATTAAAACCACAACAAAAATCACTGTTTTTGGACATTGCACATGAAATGAAAATTAAATGCAAAAATATCTAATTTACATAACTATTCACCCCCCTGAGTCAATACTTTGTAGAAGCACCTTTGGCACTGTGTCTGTATCAGCTTTGCACATCTGGATTTGGGTCTTTTCTCCCATTCTTCCTTGCAGATTTGCTGAAGCTCTGTTACGATGGATGGGGAGTGACGGTGAACAGAAATCTTCAAGTCTATTAGTTCACTGAATCACAACTCCAGTGGGTCAGCAGTTTACATGCACTAAGTTGACTGTGCCTTTAAACAGCTGGGAAAATTACAGAAAATTATGTCATGGCTTTAGAAGCTTTTGATAGGCGAATTGACATAATTTGTGTCAATTGGAGGTGTACCTGTGGATGTATTTCAAGGCCTACCTTCAAACTCAGTGCCTCTTTGCTTGACATCATTGGAAAATCAAAAGAAATCAGCCAAGACCACAGAAATACATTTGTAGACCTCCACAAGTCTGGTTCATCCTTGGGAGCAATTTCCAAACGCCTGAAGATACCATGTTCATCTGCACAAACAATAGTATGCAAGTATAAACACCACGGGGCTGTTTTTGCTTTGTCATTATTGGGGTAGATTGAAGGGAAAAAACACTTAAGTACATTTTAGAATAAGGCTGTAATGTAACAAATTGTGGAAAAAGTCAAGGGTCTCCATACTGTTACATCCAACATATTCTACAGATATACTAAATATTCTATCCACAGATATACTAAATATTCAGATATACTAAATACACACGTGATAGGATGTATTGACATTGTGGACAGTATGTGGATAGAATATATAGTATATCTGTAGAATACATTAGATGGAATAGTATATATACAGCAATAGCTGAATTGACTAGAATATAGTATATACATATGAAATGAGTAAAACATTATGCAAACATTATTGAACTGACCAATGATTCCATGTCTATGTACATAGGGCAGCAGCCTCTAAGGTGCAGGATTTGAGTAACCGGGTGGCAGCCGGCTAGTGACAGTGACTAAGTTCAGGGCAGGGTCCTGGGTGAAGGCCTGCTAGTGATGGCTATTTAACAGTCTGATGGCCTTAAGATAAAATCTGTTTCTCAGTCCCAGCTTTAATGCACCTGTACTGACCACACCTTCTGGATGGCAGCAGGGTGAACAGGCCGTGCCTCCGGTGGTTGTTGTCCTTGATGATCTTTATGGCCTTCCTGTGACATCGGATGCTGTAGGTGTCCTGGAGGGCAGGCAGTGTGCCCCCGGTAATGCTTTGGGCAGACCGCACCACCCTCTGGAGAGGCTTATGGTTGTGGGCGGTGCAGTTGCCGTACCAGGTGGTGATACAGCCCGACAGGATGCTCTCAATGGTGCATCTGTAAAGGTTTGTGAGTGTCTTAGGGGCCAAGTAACATTTCTTCAGCCTCCTGAGGTTGAAGAGGCTCTGTTGTACCTTCTTCACCACATTGTCTGTGTGGGTGGAACATTTCAGATTGACAGTGATAAGTACGCAGATGAACTTGAAGCTTTTCACCTTCTCCACTGCGGCCCGTTGATGTGGATATGGGCCTGCTCCCTCTGCTGTTTCCTGAAGTCCACAATCAGCTCCTTCGTTTTGTTGACGTTGAGGGAGAGGTTATTTTCCTGCCGCCACTCAGCCAAGGCCCTCAACTCCTCCCTGTAGGCTGTCTTGTCGTTGTTGGTAATCAGGCCTACTTCTGTTGTGTCGACTGCAAACTTGATGATTGAATTGGAAATGTGTCTGGCCACACAATCATAGGTGAACAGGGAGTACAGAAGGGGGCTGATATATATTGAGGATATTGTATTGAGGATCAGTGTAGTGGAGGTGTTGTTTCCTACCTTCACTACCTGGGGGCGTCCCGTCAGGAAGTCCAGGACCCAGTTGCACAGGGCGGGGTTCATACCCAGTGCCCCGAGCTTAATGATGAGTTTGGAGGATACTATGGTGTTGAAGGCTGAGCTGTAGTCAATGAACAGCATTCTTACATAGGTATTTCTCTTGTCCAGGTGGGATCAGGCAGTGTGCAGTGCGATTGCATCGTCTCTGGATATATTGGGGTGGTAAACAAATTGAAGTTGGTCTAGGGTGTCAGGTAGGGTGGAGGTGATATGATCCTTAACTAGCCTCTCAAAGCACTTCATGATGACAGTGCTACGGGGCGGTAGTAATTTAGTTCAGTTACCTTAGCTTTCTTGGGTACAGGAACAATGGTGGACATCTTGAAGCAAGTGGGGACAGCAGACTGAGATGGGGAGAAATTGAATATGTCCACAAACACTCCAGCTAGCTGGTCTGTGCATGCTCTGAGGATGCGGCTAGGGATGGCCGTCTGGGCCGGCAACCTTGCGAGGTTTAACACGCTTAAATGTCTTACTCACATCGGCCACGGATAACGAGAGCCCACAGTCCTCGGGAGTGGCCCAAGTCGGTGGCACTGTGTTATCCTCAAAGCAGGCGAAGAAGGGGTTTAGCAAGACGTCGGCATCTGCGACGTGGCTGGTTTTCCCTTTGTAATCCGTGATTGTCTGGAGTCCCTGCCACATACGTATTGTGTCTGAGCTGTTGAACTGCGACTCTGCTCTGACATACGCTGTCAGCTGTGGGACCTTATAAACACAGGTGTGTTTTTATCTAAATCATTGATTTGACCACAGGTGGACTCCAATCAAGTTGCAGTGACATCTGAAGGATGATCAAAGGAAATTGGATGCACCTGAGCTCAACTTGGAATGTCATAGCAAAGGGGTGTGAATGTAACACCACAACATGTGGAATAAGTCAAGGGTATGAATTAGAGGTCGAACGATTTATGGTTTTTCAACGCCGATACCGATTATTGGAGGGCAAAAAATCCAATGCCGATTAATCGGGCGATTTTTAAAATGTATTTGTAATAATGACAATTACAACAATACTGAATAAACACTTATTTTAACTTCATATAATACATCAATAAAATCAATGTAGCCTCAAATAAATAATGAAACATGTTCAATTTGGTTTAAATAATGCAAAAACAAAGTGTTGGAGAAGAAAGTAAAAGTGCAATATGTGCTATGTAAGAAAGCTAACTCAGCTCAGAACATGAGAACAAATGAACATATGAAAGCTGGTGGTTCCTTTTAACATGAGTCTTCAATATTCCCAGGTAAGAAGTTTTAGGTTGTAGTTATTATAGGAATTAAAGGACTATTTCTCTCTATACCATTTGTATTTCATATACCTTTGACTATTGGATGTTCTTATAGGCCCTTTAGTATTACCAGTGTAACAGTATAGCTTCCATCCCTCTCCTTGCTCCTCCCTGGGCTCGAACCAGGAACACATCAACAACAGCCACCCTCGAAGCAGCGTTACCCATGCAGAGCAAGGGGAATAACTACCCCAAGTCTCAGAGCGAGTGACGTTTGAACCGCTATTAGCGCACACCCCGCTAACTAGCTAGCCATTTCACATCATATTGTTACACCAGCCTAATCTCGGGAGTTGATAGGTTTGAAGTCATAAACAGCAGAACTCATGGCAAAACGCATCATAGTGCTGTTTGAATGAATGCTTATGAGCCTGCTGGTGCCTACCATCGCTCAGTCAGACTTAATTATAATAACACACAGAAATATGAGCCTTAGGTCATTAATACGGTCAAATTCGGAAACTATCATCTCGAAAACAAGACGGAACCGTTCCGTATTTTATCTAACGGGTGGCATCAGTCTAAATATTCCTGTTACATTGCACAACCTTCAATGTTATGTCATAATTATGTAAAATTCTGGCAAATTAGTTCGCAATGATCCAGGCAACCCAAACTGTTGCATATACCCTGACTCTGCGTGCAATGAACGCAAGAGAAGTGACACAATTTCACCTGGTTAATATTGCCTGCTAACCTGGATTTCTTTTAGCTAAATATGCAGGTTTAAAAATATATACTTCTGTGTATTGATTTGAAGAAAGGCATTGGTGTTTATGGTTAGGTACACGTTGGAGCAACGACAGTCCTTTTTGCGAATGCGCACCGCATCGATTATATTCAATGCAGGACACGCTAGATAAACTAGTAATATCATCAACCATGTGTAGTTATAACTAGTGATTATGATTGATTGTTTTTTATAAGATATGTTTAATGATAGCTAGCAACTTACCTTAGCTTCTTACTGCATTTGTGTAACAGGCAGTCTCCTCGTGAGGCAGGTGGTTAGAGCATTTGACTAGTTAACTGTAAGGTTGCAAGATTGGATCCCCTGAGCTGACAAGGTAAAAATTTGTCGTTCTGCCCCTGAACGAGGCAGTTAACCCACCGTTCCTAGGCTGTAATTGAAAATAAGAATGTGTTCTTAACTGACTTGTCGAATTAAATAAAGGTGTTTGGTTTTTTTAATAATTAAAAATCGGTGTCCAAAATACGATTTCCGATTGTTATGAAAACTTGAAATCGGCCCTAATTAATCAGTCGACCTCTAGAATGAATGCTTTCTGACGGCACTACATGTATTATTATTATTTTTTACTGACAAATAAAATCAATCAATCCAAGCTGTGAAGCGGCCATTTGATGAATGGAAATCTGTTACAAAACACAAAAAGTTTAATGACATTAAAAGTTTGTTGAGCCAAGCCTTCGATATTGAGTAGGCTTACAAGGTAGGGAGGGATGTATTCTCTGTTTGTTCAGATTGACAGTCTATTTATTGTGGTGTTGAAAACACAAACCATGATATTGAAGTGGCTGAAGTTGGTATGTTTTGTTTATTGGTTGTGTGGTGCATTGGCACAGAAACCTGTTGGTGGAAAATGTGTTGCATAGCTGATCTGAGGCCGGCTTTGATCGTAATGTAGGCCTAGTGAAACAGGCAGGGAGAGAGAGCTCGTCCATGGTCATCAGTGAACCATATCCACGTTAATAAACACAGGGTCGCTACAGTTAGTATTTGTGGTCATAAACATTATTTTGAATTAATTCTATGAGGGTGGAGGTTGTGCAATTTATTTTACAGTGCAAGGACAGGGTCATGGGAAAATATTTGTAACGAGGGGGAGGTTAATTTCTAACTGTCCCTTAGCAACGATACCGTCTGTCAAGATGTGAAGGCGGGAATGTTTTTAAGGGTGTTATTCTTATAAAAGTAGGGCAAGACCTCACAAGGGGTCATCTGAAATCTCAAACACCTATATGTACTGTATGTGTTTTTACCTTTCATCTCACAGTCTTATGTCTCTCTCTCTCTCACACACACACACACACACACACACACACACACACACACACACACAGCTGTCCAGGAAAGCCCCTATCAGAGGCATACAGATCCCACCCAGCACACGACCAGCCAGCAGACCAGAGAGTAGAGGAGAGAGAGATAGTAGAGTACTGTTATCAGTTATCCGGTCATGTGATGGAGGTTGGAGTGTGCCGTGCTGCACGGACGCCCATGTCAGACTGCTGAGGTCATTCACAAATAAAAGCCCTCTTCCCTTCAGTGGCCTATCCTCGACCCTCAATTCAACCCTCAGACCAGTTCTTCTTACCACTGAGTCAAAAATCTCATCCTGTACACTCATCCACCCCACTCCACCTCTTGCTACTGACCACCTTATCCCCATCTACCCTCCCCCACTTATGCAACATGCAGGTCATTGTCATTCTTGCTTAACCCCCCTCACTCCCTTTCCTCCCTCCCATCACGGTTGGTTCTCTACTGAGGGAGAGAGAGACTAACTAACAGCTAACAGGGTGAGGTAGGGAAGAGGGATGTATTGGTGAGGGAGAGAGAGACTAACAGGATGAGGTAGGGAAGAGGGATGTATTGGTGAGGGAGAGAGAGACTAACAGGGGTGAGGTGAGGGAAGAGGGATGGATTGGTGAGGGAGAGAGAGACTAACAGGGGTGAGGTAGGGAAGAGGGATGGATTGGTGAGGGAGAGAGAGACTAACAGGGGGGTGAGGAAGGGATTGGTGAGGGAGAGAGAGACTAACAGGGGTGAGGTAGGGAAGAGGGATGTATTGGTGAGGGAGAGAGAGACTAACAGGGGTGAGGAAGGGATTGGTGAGGGAGAGAGAGACTAACAGGGGTGAGGTAGGGAAGAGGGATGTATTGGTGAGGGAGAGAGAGACTAACAGGGGTGAGGAAGGGATTGGTGAGGGAGAGAGAGACTAACAGGGGTGAGGTAGGGAAGAGGGATGTATTGGTGAGGGAGAGAGAGACTAACAGGGTGAGGTAGGAAGAAGGGTGTATTGGTGAGGGAGAGAGAGACTAACAGGGGTGAGGTAGGGAAGAGGGATGTATTGGTGAGGGGGAGAGAGAGACTAACAGGATGAGGTAGGGAAGAGGGATGGATTGGTGAGGGGAGAGAGAGACTAACAGGATGAGGTAGGGAAGAGGGATGTATTGGTGAGGGAGAGAGAGACTAACAGGGGTGAGGAAGGGATTGGTGAGGGAGAGAGAGACTAACAGGGGTGAGGTAGGGAAGAGGGATCTATTGGTGAGGGAGAGAGAGACTAACAGGGGTGAGGTAGGGAAGAGGGATGTATTGGTGAGGGAGAGAGAGACTAACAGGGGTGAGGAAGAGATTGGTGAGGGAGAGAGAGACTAACAGGGTGAGGTAGGGAAGAGGGATGGATTGGTGAGGGAGAGAGAGACTAACAGGGTGAGGTAGGGAAGAGGGATGGATTGGTGAGGGAGAGAGAGACTAACAGGGGTGAGGTAGGGAAGAGGGATGGATTGGTGAGGGAGAGAGAGACTAACAGGGGTGAGGTAGGGAAGAGGAAAGGACAGGTAGATAGAAGGGAGGGGGTAACAGGGTGAGGTAGGGAAGAGGAAGGGACAGGTAGATAGAAGGGAGGGGATAACAGGGTGAGGTAGGGAAGAGGAAGGGACAGGTAGATAGAAGGGAGGAGATAACAGGGTGAGGTAGGGAAGAGGAAAGGACAGGTAGATAGAAGGGAGGGGATAACAGGGTGAGGTAGGGAAGAGGAAAGGACAGGTAGATAGAAGGGAGGAGATAACAGGGTGAGGTAGGGAAGAGGAAAGGACAGGTAGATAGAAGGGAGGGGATAACAGGGTGAGGTAGGGAAGAGGAAAGGACAGGAAGATAGAAGGGAGGAGATAACAGGGTGAGGTAGGGAAGAGGAAAGGACAGGTAGATAGAAGGGAGGAGATAACAGGGTGAGGTAGGGAAGAGGAAAGGACAGGTAGATAGAAGGGAGGGGATAACAGGGTGAGGTAGGGTGAGGTAGGGAAGAGGACAGGACAGGTAGATAGAAGGGAGGGGATAACAGGGTGAGGTAGGGAGAGGAAAGGACAGGTAGATAGAAGGGAGGGGATAACAGGGTGGGGTAGGGTGAGGTAGGGAAGAGGAAAGGACAGGTAGATAGAAGGGAGGGGATAACAGGGTGAGGTAGGGTGAGGTAGGGAAGAGGACAGGACAGGTAGATAGAAGGGAGGGGGGATAACAGGGTGAGGTAGGGTGAGGTAGGGAAGAGGACAGGACAGGTAGATAGAAGGGAGGGGATAACAGGGTGAGGTAGGGAAGAGGAAAGGACAGGTAGATAGAAGGGAGGGGATAACAGGGTGAGGTAGGGTGAGGTAGGGAAGAGGACAGGACAGGTAGATAGAAGGGAGGGGATAACAGGGTGAGGTAGGGTGAGGTAGGGAAGAGGACAGGACAGGTAGATAGAAGGGAGGGGATAACAGGGTGAGGTAGGGTAGGTAGGGAAGAGGAGAGGACAGGACAGGTAGATAGAAGGGAGGGGATAACAGGGTGAGGTAGGGAAGAGGAAAGGACAGGTAGATAGAAGGGAGGGGATAACAGGGTGAGGTAGGGAAGAGGACAGGACAGGTAGATAGAAGGGAGGGGATAACAGGGTGAGGTAGGGAAGAGGACAGGACAGGTAGATAGAAGGGAGGGGATAACTGGGTGAGGTAGGGTGAGGTAGGGAAGGGGAAAGGACAGGAAGATAGAAGGGAGGAGATAACAGGGTGAGGTAGGGTGAGGTAGGGAAGAGGAAAGGACAGGAAGATAGAAGGGAGGAGATAACAGGGTGAGGTAGGGTGAGGTAGGGAAGAGGAAAGGACAGGAAGATAGAAGGGAGGAGATAACAGGGTGAGGTAGGGTGAGGTAGGGAAGAGGAAAGGACAGGAAGATAGAAGGGAGGAGATAACAGGGTGAGGTAGGGTGAGGTAGAGAAGGGGAAAGGACAGGAAGATAGAAGGGAGGAGATAACAGGGTGAGGGGTAGGGTGAGGTAGGGGAAGAGGAAAGTACAGGAAGATAGAAGGGAGGAGATAACAGGGTGAGGTAGGGTGAGGTAGGGAAGAGGAAAGGACAGGAAGATAGAAGGGAGGGAGATAACAGGGTGAGTAGGGTAGGGAGAGAGGAAAGGACAGGAAGATAGGAAGGGAGGAGATAACAGGGTGAGGTAGGGGAGGTAGGGAAGAGGAAGGACAGGAAGATAGAAGGGAGGAGATAACAGGGTGAGGTAGGGTGAGGTAGGGAAGAGGAAAGGACAGGAAGATAGAAGGGAGGAGATAACAGGGTGAGGTAGGGAAGAGGAAAGGACAGGTAGATAGAAGGGAGGAGATAACAGGGATAACAAACAAATGGTTCATAACTGGAGAAAAACTGGCAGAACAAAACGTCATGTTGTTGTTATTGTTTTTTGATACTTTATTATGGTTGTAATTTTCCATTTTAATTCTCTGTTTAATAGTCAACGCTCTACCAACAGTGTTTGTTATGCAAGTTACGAGTAAAACCCACTGCTTGAATGTTATTAAAGCTACAGACTCACATCTGCTGCTATAACAAATTGCTGAAATCTGGATTCCTGCAGCCATTGAAGCCTGGGCCTGTGGCTGGATTTGATGTGGGGTTGGAGAGTCTGGTCAAGCTGCTCATTGTTAAGATGTGGTGGTTCACCGCCTTGCTCTCTGGCAGTGTAGCGCTGCTCTCTCTCTCTCCTGTTCTCTCTCTCTCCTCTTTTCTCTCTCTTCTGTTCTCTCTCTTCTGTTCTCTCTCTCTCTCTCCTGTTCTCTCTCTCTCCTGTTCTCTGTCTTCTGTTCTCTCTCTCTCTCCTGTTCTCTCTCTCTCCTGTTCTCTCTCTCTCCTGTTCTCTGTCTTCTGACTCTCTCTCTCCTCTCTTCTCTCTCTCTCCTCTTTTCTCTCTCTTCTGTTCTCTCTCTTCTGTTCTCTCTCTCTCTCTCCTGTTCTCTCTCTCTCCTGTTCTCTGTCTTCTGTTCTCTCTCTCTCTCTCTCTCCTCTCTCTCTCTCTCTCTCTCTCTCTCTCTCTCTCTCTCTCTCTCTCTAATAATCCCAGACTACTGATGCTAAATTGGACTGGAGGCTACATGCTAGTGGGAACAGTAGAATATGAGGCTTGACACGAACCCACACTCGTCAAGTCCTCTCAATCTGTCACTCGCTCTCTTTCCTTCTCTCGCTCCCTTTCACTCCTTCCCTCTATGGGTGGTCAGTGGTCAACAGTGGTGTCTCCTCTGATCCTGCACTGTGTGTGTGTGTGTGTGTGTGTGTATGAGAGAGTGCATGCGGGGGCTGGACAGTACTGTCAGTAACGGGTATATCTCCTAGTTCCAGCTCATTCCATGAGTCAAGGCCGTGGTGTGTCTCTGTGTTTGTCTGATGAGTTTCATCTGGTAAGAGCTACCTCTAACCCCTCTAACCCCAGTACTACCTCTAACCCCTCTAACCCCAGCCCCAGTACTACCTCTAACCCCTCTAACCCCTCTAACCCCAGTACTACCTCTAACCCCTCTAACCCCTCTAACCCCAGTACTACCTCTAACCCCTCTAACCCCAGTACTACCTCTAACCCCTCTAACCCCAGTACTACCTCTAACCCCTCTAACCCCTCTAATCCCAGTACTACCTCTAACCCCTCTAACCCCTCTAACCCCAGTACTACCTCTAACCCCTCTAACCCCAGTACTACCTCTAACCCCTCTAACCCCAGTACTACCTCTAACCCCTCTAACCCCAGTACTACCTCTAACCCCTCTAACCCCTCTAACCCCAGTACTACCTCTACCCCTCTAACCCCTCTAACCCCTCTAACCCCAGTACTACCTCTAACCCCTCTAACCCCAGTACTACCTCTAACCCCTCTAACCCTCTAACCCCAGTACTACCTCTAACCCCTCTAACCCCTCTAACCCCAGTACTACCTCTAACCCCTCTAACCCCAGTACTACCTCTAACCCCTCTAACCCCAGTACTACCTCTAACCTCTAACCCCTCTAACCCCAGTACTACCTCTAACCCCTCTAACCCCTCTAACCCCAGTACTACCTCTAACCCCAGCCCCAGTACTACCTCTAACCCCTCTAACCCCAGCCCCAGTACTACCTCTAACCCCTCTAACCCCAGTACTACCTCTAACCCCTCTAACCCCAGCCCCAGTACTACCTCTAACCCCTCTAACCCCAGCCCCAGTACTACCTCTAACCCCTCTAACCCCAGCCCCAGTACTACCTCTAACCCCTCTAACCCCAGCCCCAGTACTACCTCTAACCCCTCTAACCCCAGCCCCAGTACTACCTCTAACCCCAGCCCCGGTACTACCTCTAACCCCAGCCCCGGTACTACCTCTAACCCCAGCCCCAGTACTACCTCTAACCCCTCTAACCCCAGCCCCAGTACTACCTCTAACCCCTCTAACCCCAGCCCCAGTACTACCTCTAACCCCAGCCCCGGTACTACCTCTAACCCCAGCCCCAGTACTACCTCTAACCCCAGCCCCAGTACTACCTCTAACCCCTCTAACCCCAGCCCCAGTACTACCTCTAACCCCAGCCCCAACTACCTCTAACCCCAGCCCCAGTACTACCTCTAACCCCAGCCCCAGTACCCCTCTAACCCCAGCCCCAGTACTACCTCTAACCCCTAGCCCCAGTACTACCTCTAACCCCAGCCCCAGTACTACCTCTAACCCCAGCCCCAGTACTACCTCTAACCCCAGCCCCAGTACTACCTCTAACCCCAGCCCCAGTACTACCTCTAACCCCTCTAACCCCAGCCCCAGTACTACCTCTAACCCCTCTAACCCCAGCCCCAGTACTACCTCTAACCCCAGCCCCAGTACTACCTCTAACCCCTCTAACCCCAGCCCGGTACTACCTCTAACCCCAGCCCCAGTACTACCTCTAACCCCTCTAACCCCAGCCCCAGTACTACCTCTAACCCCTCTAACCCCAGCCCCGGTACTACCTCTAACCCCAGCCCCAGTACTACCTCTAACCCCTCTAACCCCAGCCCCAGTACTACCTCTAACCCCTCTAACCCCAGCCCCGGTACTACCCTCTAACCCCAGCCCCAGTACTACCTCTAACCCCTCTAACCCCAGCCCCAGTACTACCTCTAACCCCTCTAACCCCAGCCCCAGTACTACCTCTAACCCCTCTAACCCCAGCCCCGGTACTACCTCTAACCCCAGCCCCGGTACTACCTCTAACTCCCAGTTGGGGCTGGGGGTTAGAGGTAGTGCTGGTGGCTAGAGGTAGTACCGGGGCTGGGGTTAGAGGTAGTGCTGGGGGTTAGAGGTAGTACTGGGGCTGGGGGTTAGAGGTAGTACCGGGGCTGGGGGTTAGCGGTAGTACCAGGGCTGGGGTTTAGAGGTAGTGCTGGGGTTAGAGGTAGTACTGGGGGTTAGAGGTAGTGCTGGGGGTTAGGTAGGCTGGGGGTTAGAGGTAGTACTGGGGGTTAGAGGTAGTACCGGGCTGGGGTTAGAGGTAGTGCTGGGGGTTAGAGGTAGTACTGGGGTTAGAGGTAGTACTGGGGTTAGAGGTAGTACCGGGGCTGGGGTTAGAGGTAGTACGGGGCTGGGGTTAGAGGTAGTACCGGGCTGGGGTTAGAGGTAGTACCGGGCTGGGGTTAGAGGTAGTACGGGGCTGGGGTTAGAGGTAGTACCGGGGCTGGGGTTAGAGGTAGTACTGGGGCTGGGGTTAGAGGTAGTGGGGCTGGGGGCTGGGAGGTTAGTACCGGGGCTGGGGTTAGAGGTAGTACTGGGGTTAGAGGTAGTACTGGGGCTGGGGTTAGAGGTAGTACCGGGGCTGGGGTTAGAGGTAGTACTGGGGTTAGAGGTAGTACTGGGGCTGGGGTTAGAGGTAGTACTGGGGTTAGAGGTAGTACCGGGGCTGGGGTTAGAAGTAGTACTGGGGTTAGAGGTAGTACTGGGGCTGGGGTTAGAGGTAGTACCGGGGCTGGGGGTTAGAGGTAGTACTGGGGTTAGTGGTAGTACTGGGGCTGGGGTTAGAGGTAGTACCGGGGCTGGGGTTAGAGGTAGTACCGGGGCTGGGGTTAGAGGTAGTACTGGGGTTAGAGGTAGTACCAGGGCTGGGGTTAGAGGTAGTACCGGGGCTGGGGTTAGAGGTAGTACCGGGGCTGGGGTTAGAGGTAGTACCGGGGCTGGGGTTAGAGGTAGTACCGGGGCTGTTTTTTCCAGAGTTAAAATCTTAGCTTTGACTTAGTGACTTCACCTCTGTACATTTGTTCCTAATACACACACACACACACACACTTAATGATTCAGACTATACTGGAGTTGGTAGTGCGGTTGATGAACCAGTGAAATGTATTTGTTTTGGGTTGGTGGGCCTGAAGTTAAATCCTCCGTGTGTTTGTGTGTGTGTGTGTGTATTAGGAACTTTACAGAGGTGAAGTCACTGAGTCTAAGCTAAGATTTAAAACTCTGGAAAAAACATCCATTCAAGCAACTGGCCAGGTCAGCTTTGCCAGCTTTCACCTGATAAAATCAACCTTCACAACCTTCCACCAATAACAAAGGTGATGAATGATTCATAAATTACGGTCCTAATAAATCACGGTCCGCTACACCGAGCGCGGTCGCTCTCTAAACCGAGCGCGGTCACCGAGCGCGGTCGCTCTCTAAACCGAGCGCGATCGCTCTCTAAACCGAGCGCGGTCGCTCTCTAAACCGAGCGCGGTCGCTCTCTAAACCGAGCGCGTTCGCTCTCCAAACCGAGCGCGGTCGCTCTCTAAACCGAGCGCGGTCGCTCTCTAAACCGAGCGCGGTCGCCCTCTAAACCGAGCGCGGTCGCTCTCTAAATAGAGTGTGGTCACCTCCAGACACTGTTCAGTTTCAGACGCGATGACATCATATGACCTGTGCCCATTCTGTGAATGTTTCTGGGACATTGCCGCTCTCGAGCCAGCATGGAGGCTTGCATTATATGTTCTGCCAGTGTTCCCAGAACATTCCTGCTCCTTACCTGGCATCGAGGACAGGGTTTTAGAGAGGTCCAGCCCAAATGGACCGGGCCCAGAGCCCAACTCAACCCAGTGTGTATTTGTCTAGAGACTTTCCTGAATGGGGAGCCAAGGGAAGCCCTCTGGAAAAGGCTTGAGCCGTAAAAGAGGAATTTAATGAGACAAAACATTACCGTTTTAGTGTTTGTTTTCCCTATAACTCTGTGTGTGTGTGTGTGTGACAAATGAGAAAAGCGGATAGGGAGAGAGAAATAAGTAAAGAGAAAAATGTAAAACCTTCATCCAACCTGCGATTTTTTATTTAACAGTTAAGCTGTAAAAACAACAGTTATTGGGGAAGTCAACAGAGCATCACTGTGCTGTGAGTAAGTGTTTCTCAGATGACCGACAGCACAGTTAGAAACCATGGTAACATCTCTTATCAGAGAGTTAACGTCGGTCTGTCTGTGGCCGTCTCTCCTAGCACAGTGTGTTTGTGTGTGTGGCTCTGCACGCGCTGCCACACGTCTCAGAGGACCAAAGAATGTAGTATCTGATGAAAGACATAACCCCCACGAACCATCCTAAATCCACACACATACTTCTTTCCCCAGCTGGGACCTCTCGACCTCAACCACCATGTCTGTGCTTGTCCTCTTTAAAACCGTATCACGTTCATGTCTCCCTCACACACACCCCAAGACAGAAAACAATGTATCAAGCTAACATCATCACAACACAGTCACAGTGATCCAAAAACTATCCTGCAAGTTCTGTCTCTCAACCCAGTGAAGGCATTCAAGATCATATCAATATGCTTCCCTCAACCTCACTCCTGTCCTCTCCCCAACACTACCTCTAACCTCCAACACTACCTCTAACCCCCAGCACTACCTCTAACCCCCAGCACTACCTCTAACCCCCAACACTACCTCTAACCCCCAGCACTACCTCTAACCTCCAACACTACCTCTAACCTCCAGCACTACCTCTAACCTCCAACACTACCTCTAACCCCCAGCACTACCTCTAACCTCCAACACTACCTCTAACCTCCAACACTACCTCTAACCTCCAACACTACCTCTAACCCCCAGCCCCGGTACTACCTCTAACCCCCAGCACTACTTCTAACCCCCAACACTACCTCTAACCCCCAGCACTACCTCTAACCCCCAGCACTACCTCTAACCCCCAGCCCCAGTACTACCTCTAACCCCCAGCACTACCTCTAACCCCCAGCCCCAGCACTACCTCTAACCCCAGTACTACCTCTAACCCCCCACACCTCTAACTCCCAGCCCCAACCCCCAACCCCAGTACTACCTCTAACCCCCAGCCCCAGCACTACCTCTAACCCACAGCCCCAGCACTACCTCTAACCCCTACCCCCAGTACTACCTCTAACCCCCAGTACTACCTCTAACCCACAGCACTACCTCTAACCTCCAGCACTACCTCTAACCCCCAGCTCTAACCCCAGCCCCAGTACTACCTCTAGCCCCAGTACTACCTCTAACCCCCAGCTCTAACCCCAGCCCCAGTACTACCTTTAACCCCCAGCACTTTAACCCCCAGCCCCAGCACTACCTCTAACCTCCCCAGCCCCAGCACTACCTCTAACCCCCAGCAACCTCCATCCAGTACTACCTCTAACCCCCAGCCCCAGCACTACCTCTAACCCCCAGCCCCAGCACTACCTCTAACCCCCAGCCCCAGTACTACCTCTAACCCCAGTACTACCTCTAACCCCAGCCCCAGCACTACCTCTAACCCCAGCCCCAGTACTACCTCTAACCCCAGCCCCAGTACTACCTCTAACCCCAGCCCCAGCACTACCTCTAAGCCCCAGTACTACCTCTAAGCCCCAGCCCCAGTACTACCTCTAACCCCAGCCCCAGTACTACCTCTAACCCCAGCCCCAGTACTATCTCTAACCCCAGCCCCCAGTACTACCTCTAAGCCCCAGTACTACCTCTAACCCCAGCCCCAGTACTACCTCTAACCCCCAGCCCCAGTACTACCTCTAACTCCCCAGCCCCAGTACTACCTCTAACCCCCAGCCCCAGTACTATCTCTAACCCCAGCCCCAGTACTACCTCTAACCCCAGCCCCAGTACTACCTCTAACCCCAGCCCCAGTATTACCTCTAAGCCCCCAGTACTACCTCTAACCCCCAGCCCCAGTACTACCTCTAACCCCCAGCCCCGGTACTACCTCTACTACCTCTAACTGTGTGTGTGTGTGTGTGTGTGTGTGTGTGTGTGTGTGTCTGGGCGTGTGTGTATGTGTACATGTAGCCATGTGCGTATGTGTTTGTAGCCATGACGAGAGGTCAGCTCTCTGTGACCTGTCAGGTCCGGTCTTGACCCTCACCATCTCCTCCCCTCCATCCATCCCTCTCTTTTCTCTCCTCCTCTCTGGTCTGTTGGTCCGGTGGTTCCCAGGCTCTGGTGACAGGTCCTTTAACACCACATGTCCTCATGTAACAAATGATCAGACAGACATGTTGGTTATTGCCCTCATGTAACAAACAATCAGACAGACATGTTGGTTATTGCCCTCATGTAAAAACAATCAGCCAGACATGTTGGTTAATGCCCTCATGTAAAAAACAATCAGACAGACATGTTGGTTAATGCCCTCAGACAGACATGTTGTTAAAAAATGATCAGACAGACATGTTGGTTAATGCCCTCATGTCAGACAGACAAAAACAATCAGACAGACATGTTGGTTAATGCCCTCATGTAAAAAAATCAGACAGACATGTTGGTTAATGCCCATGTAAAAAATGATCAGACAGACATGTTGGTTATTGCCCTCAAAAAATGATCAGACAGACATGTTGGTTAATGCCCTCATGTAAAAAATGTCAGACAAAATTGCCCTCATGTAAAAAATGATCAGACAGACATGTTGGTTATTGCCCTCATGTAATTGCCCTCAAAAAATCAGACAGACATGTTGGTTAATGCCCTCATGTAAAAAAAAAATCAGACAGACATGTTGGTTAATGCCCTCATGTAAAAAACAATCAGACAGACATGTTGGTTAATGCCCTCATGTAAAAAAAATCAGACAGACATGTTGGTTAATGCCCTCATGTAAAATGTTGGTTATTGCCCTCATGTAAAATGAACATGATCAGACAGACAGACAGACATGTTGGTTAATGCCCTCATGTAAAAAACAATCAGACAGACATGTTGGTTATTGCCCTCATGTAAAAAACAATCAGACAGACATGTTGGTTAATGCCCTCATGTAAAAAACAATCAGCCAGACATGTTGGTTAATGCCCTCATGTAAAAAACAATCAGACAGACATGTTGGTTAATGCCCTCATGTAAAAAACAATCAGCCAGACATGTTGGTTAATGCCCTCATGTAAAAAACAATCAGACAGACATGTTGGTTATTGCCCTCATGTAACAAACAATCAGACAGACATGTTGGTTAATGCCCTCATGTAAAAAACAATCAGCCAGACATGTTGGTTAATGCCCTCATGTAACAAACAATCAGCCAGACATGTTGGTTAATGCCCTCATGTAAAAAACAATCAGCCAGACATGTTGGTTAATGCCCTCATGTAGCCTTCTCTATCCCATCTGTGATCTGGGAGATCAACTTTCTCTGCCTTCTCCTCTCTGCTAGATATGATCTCTTCCTTCCCCTCACCGAACCTCCAAATGCCCACCCACACTCCCCTGAACCTCCAAGCCCTCCCAGCCCTGGTGCTCCCCAGTCCACACTACCCTACTTCAGGCCCTGGTGCTCCCCAGTCCACTCTACCCTACTGCAGGCCCTGGTGTTCCCCAGTCCACTCTACCCTACTGCAGGCCCTGGTGCTCCCCAGTCCACACTACCCTACTGCAGGCCCTGGTGTTCCCCAGTCCACTCTACCCTACTGCAGGCCCTGGT
This sequence comes from Oncorhynchus tshawytscha, assembly GCF_018296145.1. Lineage (NCBI taxonomy): Eukaryota > Metazoa > Chordata > Actinopteri > Salmoniformes > Salmonidae > Oncorhynchus > Oncorhynchus tshawytscha. The sequence continues at coordinate 313,333 of NW_024609795.1, forward strand.
GCTCCCCAGTCCACACTACCCTACTGCAGGCCCTGGTGTTCCCCAGTCCACTCTACCCTACTGCAGGCCAGCTCAGTGCTGAGGGGGTGAGAATAATCCTCCCTGCTTGTTTATGGCCAGTGACATGGCTTTACTATTACGAAGCAGTCTGGGACAGATAACCAGACATTTATAGGTCTCTACCCTCTGTGTGTGCGTGTCTGGGAGAGAGAGAGGGAAGAGGGATGGATTGGTGAGGGAAGGACAGGGAGATAGAAGGGAGGGGATGAAAAGTGATACAAGCGGGGAAGAATGGTTAAGAACTGGAGAAGTTTGTGTATGTTTCAATAGATATGATTTTTTTAATGTCTCTTTTTCTCAAAGGTAAATATAAGTCTCCAGTGTGTTCTTATGTATGTGTTTGTGTTCTACCCTATGTCTTCTACCCTATGTCCCTATGTCTTCTACCCTATGTCCCTATGACTTTTACCTTATGTCTTCTACCCTATGTCTTCTACCCTATGTCCCTATGTCTTCTACCCTATGTCCCTATGTCTTCTACCCTATGTCCCTATGTCCCTATGTCTTCTACCCTATGTCCCTATGTCTTCTACCCTATGTCCCTATGTCTTCTACCCTATGCCTATGTCTTCTACCCTATGTCCCTATGTCTTCTCCCCCCTATGTCTTCTACCCGATGTTTTCTATGTCCCTATGTCCCTATGTCTTCTACCCGATGTATGTCCCTATGTCCCTATGTCTTCTCCCTATGTCCCTATGTCTTCTCCCCTATGTCCCTATGTCTTCTACCCTATGTCTTCTCCCCTATGTCCCTATGTCTTCTACCCTATGTCTTCTACCCTATGTCCCTATGTCTTCTCCCCTATGTCTTCTACCCGATGTTTTCTACCCTATGTCCCTATGTCTTCTCCCCTATGTCCCTATGTCTTCTACACTATGTCCCTATGTGTGCTACCCAATATCTTCTGTGTGTGTGTTATTGTGTATTGTCTGTCTGTGTGTCATTTTGAGTCAGGCTGGCAGAGTCAACGTTATTTAAAACAGACCCTTTGTCATCTGATGCGGCCACACCGCCGGGCAGAGGTAGGAGGAGGGTTGTGATGTTATACATCTTCACTTTGAGCTCTCATTATACTATAAACGATCATGTTTTAATCATGTTTGTCTTGGTGGTGATGAGTTGATATGTGGTGTCCACAGCTTCTCTGGGTGCTAGACGTCAGTGGGAGGGGTTTGTAGTGTAATGGTGTCCGTCTGAAGACAGGGGTAGTGATGACAGGTTTACCAGGAGGAGCCAGTCCTGAGGAAAACATCAGAAAAAGAAGAGGGAGAAACATGTTGAAACAGGACAGAACACTGGGTCTGTGTCGGCGTCTGTACCTGAGGTTGTGGTGTGTGTGCTGCCATGCCTCTGTCTGTGGCCATCAGTGGTTGTGTATATCAGTCAGCGAGTGTGTGTGTGACCATCGGTTGGCGAGTCTTTGTGTGTGTGCGTCATCTGTGTGTGTGTGCGGCATCGGTGTGTGTGTCTGCACAGGGGCCGCATCACACACCAACCTGTTGACATGGGAACGTGTGCTCGGTCTAATTAAAGCCTGCGTGTGCTGTTGCTGTCTGAGGAGCCAGACGACAGGGCCAACAGGGCCTGGTGGAGCATGGAGAGGAGAGGGGGAGACGGGTCGCTTGGCAGCCCATCTGAGGGCCTCGTCAGCCGGGCTCAGACGCTGCCACAGCTGGCCTCTCCACCTCCACCAGGCCAACAATCCTGGTCTTTCTTCCCCTGCTCGGGAACGTGACGCATCACTGCTAATTCCCTTCTAATGAACTGGCTACAGAGTAGAAGGAGACTTGCGGCAGACTTATTACACACACACACCCACAGAGATACACACACACACACACACACACACACACACACACTTCAGTGGCAGTCTTAGCAGGGCTGAGTATTCCTGTCCAGCTAGGCAGCTACCAGGATATGTTCCTACTGATATACAAGCCTGGGCAGCGGACTGTTTCTGTATTAGAGAACTACGTTGTTTCCTTGTGTAAATAGCGGTAGTTAACTCCAGCCTGGTGTTAGTTGAAGTTGTTGGGTTGGGATAGCGGTGTCCTTGGTGTCAGGCCCTGGCTAGCCCGTGTGTGACCCAGGGTTTAGGGATTTGTGGTGGAATGTAATAAAACAGTAATATTATACCCCCACCACTGAGACGTTAACAAGCCGGTGAATGGATGTTTCAATGAGAGCTGTATTCCTCTCACTACAACTACAACAACCAGGTGAATGGATGTTTCAATGAGAGCTGTATTCCTCTCACTACAACAACCAGGTGAATGGATGTTTCAATGAGAGCTGTATTCCTCTCACTACAACTACAACAACCAGGTGAATGGATGTTTCAATGAGAGCTGTATTCCTCTCACTACAACAACCAGGTGAATGGATGTTTCAATGAGAGCTGTATTCCTCTCACTACAACAACCAGGTGAATGGATGTTTCAATGAGAGCTGTATTCCTCTCACTACAACAACCAGGTGAATGGATGTTTCAATGAGAGCTGTATTCCTCTCACTACAACTACAACAACCAGGTGAATGGATGTTTCAATGAGAGCTGTATTCCTCTCACTACAACAACCAGGTGAATGGATGTTTCAATGAGAGCTGTATTCCTCTCACTACAACTACAACAACCAGGTGAATGGATGTTTCAATGAGAGCTGTATTCCTCTCACTACAACAACCAGGTGAATGGATGTTTCAATGAGAGCTGTATTCCTCTCACTACAACAACCAGGTGAATGGATGTTTCAATGAGAGCTGTATTCCTCTCACTACAACAACCAGGTGAATGGATGTTTCAATGAGAGCTGTATTCCTCTCACTACAACAACCAGGTGAATGGATGTTTCAATGAGAGCTGTATTCCTCTCACTACAACTACAACAACCAGGAGAATGGATGTTTCAATGAGAGCTGTATTCCTCTCACTACAACAACCAGGTGAATGGATGTTTCAATGAGAGCTGTATTCCTCTCACTACAACAACCAGGAGAATGGATGTTTCAATGAGAGCTGTATTCCTCTCACTACAACAACCAGGTGAATGGATGTTTCAATGAGAGCTGTATTCCTCTCACTACAACTACAACAACCAGGTGAATGGATGTTTCAATGAGAGCTGTATTCCTCTCACTACAACTACAACAACCAGGTGAATGGATGTTTCAATGAGAGCTGTATTCCTCTCACTACAACTACAACAACCAGGTGAATGGATGTTTCAATGAGAGCTGTATTCCTCTCACTACAACTACAACAACCAGGTGAATGGATGTTTCAATGAGAGCTGTATTCCTCTCACTACAACAACCAGGTGAATGGATGTTTCAATGAGAGCTGTATTCCTCTCACTACAACAACCAGGTGAATGGATGTTTCAATGAGAGCTGTATTCCTCTCACTACAACAACCAGGAGAACTGGGCTGTGTTCATTAGTGCACGCAACTATAATCATTTTTTTGTTTTTCAACAGGAAACAAAAAAAGGGGGTCATGTTCATGTTTTCACAGCTCGTTCCAGTCTGTATGAACACGACCCTGAGTCCGTGCTGCCCCACAGCCTAGGCGACAAGCCCACAACCCGTTCAGAATGGTGGAAGAAGTAGCTCAATATTATGTAGTGTTTATAACATTCTAGACTAGTCCGATTCATGTTTTCACAGCTCTTTTTAACATTCCAGACCATTCTGTTTCATGTTTTCACAGCTCTTTTTAACATTCCAGACCATTCTGTTTCATGTTTTCACATCTCTTGAACCATAACTCTCCAACACTGCCAAACCCAAAGCTGAACTGTTTAGAATGTTTGGCTTCATGACATCATCGTATAGGCTAATTAGAAGCACTTATTTGACATAAATCCTCATCACACCACATAGTGGGCTTTTTTCTAAATGTCTGCCAATGTATTAAACTGTACATCACTCGGCCCGACTCCATGGAGCAGAACTTGAGCAGAATGTAACCGTAACCACAGAACAATGGAAGCCATACCCTGAGAATCCGGAACCGACTGGGGTTGCCAGGTCCATCGCTGTTCCGGTCTAAAATCTTCAAATCCTGTTAATCACTGGTGGATTATTTCTCCCTCAAATCCCTCCATTGTTGTGGCAAGACAAAACAGCTAATAGATAACCTGTCATAACCCTGATAGTCCGTCCGTGGGACTGGAGAAACCGGGTTAACATGGTGGGTCATGGGATAACGCTGGTCCTAATTCAGACCTAGGGAGGTCACGTCTGCCCATCCATAAACACATTTATGGGAGTAACATATGTGTTCATAGTGATACTATTCATCATGTAAGTGTTTGTTTTGTGATTACCACTATCAACCAGCCACACACACAGACATGGGCATCTCTGACACGCTCACTCTTAAAGCCAACCTGACTACATTTGTATCCTCAATGTCCTATGGGGAAACTGTTAGATATGTCTCTATTCCTTATAACACTCATAAATCATCCTCCACCTGATCATAGTCCTCCACCTATCATGCTCCTATCATGCTCCTGTCATGCTCCTATCATGCTCCTGTTAGAGAGGGAAGTTTTATATGGCTGGATTACTCTGGTTTACTCCAGTCATAGTTGACTTTTCCCCCCTATTGGCTCCCACAACCCGAACTCTATTGCAGTGGCTCCCACAACCCTAACCCTATTGCAGTGGGTCCCACAACCCTAACTCTATTGCAGTGGCTCCCACAACCCTAACCCTATTGCAGTGGCTCCCACAACCCTAACCCTATTGCAGTGGGTCCCACAACCCTAACCCTATTGCAGTGGGTCCCACAACCCTAACTCTATTGCAGTGGCTCCCACAACCCTAACTCTATTGCAGTGGCTCCCACAACCCTAACTCTATTGCAGTGGCTCCCACAACCCTAACCCTATTGCAGTGGCTCCCACAACCCTAACCCTATTGCAGTGGCTCCCACAACCCTAACCCTATTGCAGTGGCTCCCACAACCCTAACTCTATTGCAGTGGCTCCCACAACCCTAACTCTATTGCAGTGGCTCCCACAACCCTAACCCTATTGCAGTGGCTCCCACAACCCTAACCCTATTGCAGTGGCTCCCACAACCCTAACCCTATTGCAGTGGCTCCCACAACCCTAACTCTATTGCAGTGGCTCCCACAACCCTAACTCTATGCAGTGCAGTGGCTCCCACAACCCTAACTCTATTGCAGTGGCTCCCACAACCCTAACCCTATTGCAGTGGCTCCCACAACCCGAACTCTATTGCAGTGGCTCCCACAACCCTAACTCTATTGCAGTGGCTCCCACAACCCTAACCCTATTGCAGTGGGTCCCACAACCCTAACTCTATTGCAGTGGTCCCACAACCCTAACCCTATTGCAGTGGGTCCCACAACCCTAACCCTATTGCAGTGGCTCCCACAACCCTAACCCTATTGCAGTGGGTCCCACAACCCTAACTCTATTGCAGTGGGTCCCACAACCCTAACCCTATTGCAGTGGCTCCCACAACCCTAACCCTATTGCAGTGGTCCCACAACCCTAACCCTATTGCAGTGGGTCCCACAACCCTAACCCTATTGCAGTGGGTCCCACAACCCTAACTCTATTGCAGTGGCTCCCACAACCCTAACTCTATTGCAGTGGCTCCCACAACCCTAACTCTATTGCAGTGGGTCCCACAACCCTAACTCTATTGCAGTGAGTCCCACAACCCTAACTCTATTGCAGTGGCTCCCACAACCCTAACTCTATTGCAGTGGCTCCCATGTTGTCTTTGTGACCCACTGGACAAATCTCAAACGGCACCCTATCTGTTCCATTGCACTAACAGCACTGCTTTGACCTCATAGTGAATAGGGTGGGATTCACAACGCAGACACAGAAGGGTCCTGTGAGATTTTGCAGTGGCCTGTTGATGGATTGCAGTGGGGGGATAACTGATAAAGTGGTTTGTAGAGGTCACAGTTCAGTGGTCTCTTCAACTCACTGATTGCAGTGGCGCTTAAACCACAACCTCACCCACTGACCCACTGGACGAGACAGACTGGAACCCATCTGTTCCCTGCAAACAGACTGCTTTGACCTCATAGTGAATAGGGTGGGACAGGGAGACACAGAAGGGTCCAGGAGAGGCACTGTTGATGGAGAAGAGGGGGGGGGGTACAGGAAGATAAAGTGGTTTGTAGAGGTCACAGTTCAGAGGTCTCTTCAACTCACTGATTGCACTCTTAAACCACAACCTCACCCACTCACCGAGACAGACTGGAACCCAATACCCTGAAAGAGAGGGAGGGAGGTGGACAGGGAGAGCGAGAGAGACCAGGGAGGCACAGAGAGAAGAGAAGAGAAAGAGGGGGTACAGGAAGATACATGAGGGCACAGAGAGAGGGCGAAGAAAGAGGGGGTACAGGAAGATACATGAGGGCGAAGAGAGAGAAAGAGGGGGTACAGGAAGAGACATGAGGGCACAGAGAGAAGAGAGAGAAAGAGGGGGTACAGGAAGAGACATGAGGGCACAGAGAGAAGAGAGAGAAAGAGGGGGTACAGGAAGAGACATAAGGGCACAGAGAGAGAGAGAAAGAGGGGGTACAGGAAGAGACATAAGGGCACAGAGAGAAGAGAGAGAAAGAGGGGGTACAGGAAGAGACATGAGGGCACAGAGAGACATAAGGGCACAGAGAGAAAGAAAGAGGGGGTACAGGAAGAGACATAAGGGCACAGAGAGAGAAGAGAAAGAGGGGGTACAGGAAGAGACATAAGGGCACAGAGAGAAGAGAAGAGGGGGTACAGGAAGAGACATAAGGGCACAGAGACAGAGAAAGAGTACAGGAAGAGACATAAGGGCACAGAGAGGAAGAGAGGGCACAAGAAAGAGGAGGGGGTACAGGAAGAGACATAAGGGCACAGAGAGAAGAGAGAGAAAGAGGGGGTACAGGAAGAGACATAAGGGCACAGAGAGAAGAGAGAGAAAGAGGGGGTACAGGAAGAGACATAAAGGCACAGAGAGAGAGAGAAAGAGAGGGGGTACAGGAAGAGACATGAGGGCACAGAGAGAAGAGAGAGAAAGAGGGGGTACAGGAAGAGACATAAGGGCACAGAGAGAAGAGAAAGAGGGGGTACAGGAAGAGACATAAGGGCACAGAGAGAAGAGAGAGAAAGAGGGGGTACAGGAAGAGACATAAGGGCACAGAGAGAAGAGAGAGAAAGAGGGTGTACAGGAAGAGACATGCAAAAGCTGTATGGTCAGATAAGGGCTCGTCACAAGATGCCAGAAGGCTGAGTTATGAACAGAGAGGATGTGTTTTCATCCCTCACTATGAACATAAAACACTAGGACTGACCTTTGGTCCAGAAAATATAAAGGCAACATGTAAAGTGTTGGTCCCATGTTTTATGAGCTGAAATAAAAGATCCCAGAAATGTTCCATACTCACAAAAAGCTTATTTCTCTGAATATTGCGCATAAATCTGTTTCCATCCCTGTTAGTGAGCATTTCTCCTTTGCCAAGATAATCCATCCACCTGACAGGTGTGGCATATCAAGAAGACGGTTAAACAGCATGATCATTACACAGGTGCACATTGTACTGGGGACAATAAAAGGTCACTCTAAAATGTGCAGTTTGTCACACAACATAATGCCACAGATGTCTCAAGTTTCGAAGGAGATGCAATTGGCATTCTGGAATGGAATGTCCACCAGAGTTGTTGCCAGAGAATTGAATGTTAATTTCTCTACCATAAGCCGTGTAACTTCATTTTAGAGAATTTGGCAGTGTGTACAACCGGCCTCACAACCGCAGACCACGTGTAACCACACCAGCCCCAGGACCTCCACATCCCACTTCTTCACCTGCTGGATCGTCTGAGAAGAGCCACCGGAACAGCTGATGAAACTGAGGAGTATTTCTGTCTGGAATAAAGCCCTTTTGTAGGGAAAAACTCATTCTGATTGACTGGGCCTGGCTCCCCAGTGGATGGGTCTGGCTCCCCAGTGGGTGGATCTGGCTCCCCAGTGGGTGGGTCTGGCTCCCCAGTGGGTGGGTCTGGCTCCCCAGTGGGTGGGTCTGGCTCCCCAGTGGGTGGATCTGGCTCCCCAGTGGGTGGGTCTGGCTCCCCAGTGGATGGGTCTGGCTCCCCAGTGGATGGGTCTGGCTCCCCAGTGGATGGGTCTGGCTCCCCAGTGGATGGGTCTGGCTCCCCAGTGGGTGGATCTGGCTCCCCAGTGGGTGGGTCTGGCTCCCCAGTGGGTGGGTCTGGCTCCCCAGTGGGTGGGTCTGGCTCCCGGTGGGTGGGTCTGGCTCCCCGGTGGGTGGGTCTGGCTCCCAGTGGGTGGGTCTGGCTCCCCAGTGGGTGGGTCTGGCTCCCCAGTGGGTGGGTCTGGCTCCCCAGTGGGTGGGTCTGGCTCCCCAGTGGGTGGGTCTGGCTCCCCAGTGGGTGGGCCTATGCCTCTCAGGCCCACCTATGGCTGTGCCATAGGATTTCACATGCCCAGTCATGTCCTTCGATTAGAGAATCCTTAGATTAGGGCCTAATTTTTTTTTTAAGACTGATTTCCTTATATGATCTATAATTTAGTAAACATGTTGCATTTATATTTGTGTTCAGTATAGATAGATCTTAGGGCTTGACTTTCTGTATGACTCTATGACTGGCCTGTATGACCTTTGTATATGATCTGTCTATATTCACTGGTACTCTGTGTACTGAATGACTAGTGTCCTCTGGCCTACTGCTGTACTGTATGGGCCATTGGACAGGCCCAGTGAGTACTCACTACACACTACACACTACTCACTACTCACTAACCCAGCCTGCCTGGCTTTGCCCCAGTGGCTCCAGATAAGAGGCCTGTGTCTGGGGGCTGGTGCAGGACAGGACTCAAACTGTAGTGACAGGTGCCTTTCAGCGATACTGATCTATCAGGCTACTACAGTCAACGCTATCTGTCTGCCTGCCTGCCTTTTGGCCTGCCCATCTGTCGGTCTGCCTCACTGCCTGTCTGCCTCACTGCCTGTTTGTCTGCCTGCCCTATATCCTGGATCTCTGAAGTTAATTAACTAGACATAATGCTGTACTGTGTGAGGCTTGATATGCAAGGGCAAGGCTGTAGCGTGCACACACACACACACACACAGTGTACCTCACCTCTCAGCTTATATCCACAGCTGAGTATTTTTGCCTAAACGTCAGAGAGTATGTGTGTGTGTGTGTGTTTACCGTATAGCTGTGTGTGTTCATGACTGCGTACTCTCGGTTGGGTTCGCTCCAGTTTCTGTTCATTTTCAGACTATTTTCCCTCCAAATCTGCCTCAGATCACAGCTGCTGATGGCCCTCACCTGTGTTGCTCTCTACCTTTCTCTACCTGTACCCCTCTACCTCTCTCCCCTCTCTCTCTCCACCTCTCTATCCACCTCTCCCCTCTCTACCTCTCCACCTCTCTCTCTCCCTCTCTCTCTCTCTACCTCCACCTCTCTATCCACCTCTCTACCTCTCCACCTCTCTCCCCTCTCTCTCTCTCTCTCTACCTCTCTACCTCTCTACCTCTCCACCTCTCTCTACCCTTTCTCTCTTTTCTCTCTCTTCTCTCCACCTTTCTCTCCTCTCTCTCTCCACCCCCTCTACCTCTCCCCTCTCTACCTCTCTTTCTCTCTTTCTCTCCACCTTTCCCCTCTCTCTCTCTCGTTCTCTCCACCTTTCCCCCTCTCTCTCCCCCTCTCTACTTCTCCCCTCTCTACCCCTTTCTCCCTTTCCACTTCTCCCCCTCTCCAACTCTCCATCTCCACCTGTCTCCCTTTCTACTTCTACCTCTCCCCCCCTCTCTACCCCTCTCCCCCTCTCTACCTCTCTCCCTCTCTACCCCTCTCTTCCTTTCCAACTCTCCAACTCTCCATCTCCACCTCTACCTCTCCCCATGTATTTTATCCACCTCTCCCCCTCTCCACCTCTCCCCCTCTCCACCTCTCTACCCCTTTCCACCTCTCCCCCTCTCTACCCCTTTCTCCCTTTCCACCTCTCCCCCTCTCCAACTCTCCATCTCCACCTCTACCTCTCCCCATGTATTTTATCCACCTCTCCACCTCTCTACCCCCTCTCTCCCTTTCCACCTCTCCCCCTCTCCAACTCTCCATCTCCACCTCTACCTCTCCCCATGTATTTTATCCACCTCTCCACCTCTCCACCTCTCCAACTCTCCATCTCCACCTCTACCTCTCCCCATGTATTTTATCCACCTCTCCACCTCTCCACCTCTCCCCCTCTCCACCTCCACCCCATGTATTTTATCTACCTCTCCCTCTGTCTGACTGTCCCCTCTTTTTCCTCTTCCCTCTATCTACTGTACTCTCCTCATTCAGACTCTATCTACTGTACTCTCCTCATTCAGACTCTATCTACTCTACTCTCCTCATTCAGACTCTATCTACTGTACTCTCCTCATTCAGACTCTATCTACTGTACTCTCCTCATTCAGACTCTATCTACTGTACTCTCCTCATTCAGACTCTATCTACTGTACTCTCCTCATTCAGACTCTATCTACTGTACTCTCCTCATTCAGACTCTATCTACTGTACTCTCCTCATTCAGACTCTATCTACTGTACTCTCCTCATTCAGACTCTATCTACTGTACTCTCCTCATTCAGACTCTATCTACTGTACTCTCCTCATTCAGACTCTATCTACTGTACTCTCCTCATTCAGACTATCTACTGTACTCTCCTCATTCAGACTCTATCTACTGTACTCTCCTCATTCAGACTCTATCTACTGTACTCTCCTCATTCAGACTCTATCTACTGTACTCTCCTCATTCAGACTCTATCTACTGTACTCTCCTCATTCAGACTCTATCTACTGTACTCTCCTCGTTCAGACTCTATCTGCTGTACTCTCCTCATTCAGACTCTATCTACTGTACTCTCCTCATTCAGACTCTATCTACTGTACTCTCCTCATTCAGACTCTATCTACTGTACTCTCCTCATTCAGACTCTATCTACTGTACTCTCCTCATTCAGACTCTATCTGCTGTACTCTCCTCGTTCAGACTCTATCTACTGTACTCTCCTCATTCAGACTCTATCTTACTGTACTCTCCTCGTTCAGACTCTATCTACTGTACTCTCCTCATTCAGACTATCTACTGTACTCTCCTCATTCAGACTCTATCTACTGTACTCTCCTCATTCAGACTCTATCTGCTGTACTCTCCTCATTCAGACTCTATCTACTGTACTCTCCTCGTTCAGACTCTATCTTACTGTACTCTCCTCGTTCAGACTCTATCTACTGTACTCTCCTCATTCAGACTATCTACTGTACTCTCCTCATTCAGACTCTATCTACTGTACTCTCCTCATTCAGACTCTATCTACTGTACTCTCCTCATTCAGACTCTATCTACTGTACTCTCCTCATTCAGACTCTATCTACTGTACTCTCCTCATTCAGACTCTATCTACTGTACTCTCCTCATTCAGACTCTATCTGCTGTACTCTCCTCGTTCAGACTCATTTCATCATCTTTCTGGGCTGAGGTTAAACACACACTCACTGACAGTATGAACACACAAATACTTGCAGTACACACAGTCACACAAACTCTCTCTATCTCCACACATAACGTAGTCCTATCTAGCGGTGCTGAAGGTTCCTGTCATGTGTGGAAGGTCATTTGAATGGCTGTAAGGTTGTTGTAGCTCTCTGGAGGAGCGATGAGGTGATGGCTAAGCTGAAGAGGGGTTTCTCCTCCTTTCTCCTTCTGTTTTCTCTCATCTCTGATAAACTGGAAGCTGACAGACTGAAGCCATGGGGATCCTTCTCTAACACCAGGGGATCTGTTGTGTGGGAGGGGTGGAGTGTGTGATGTGTGTGTGGTTCGTCTTTGGGGGGGTGGAGTGTGTGATTTGTGTGTGTGCGGTTCATCTTTGGGGGTGGGGGGGTGGAGTGTGTGATGTGTGTGTGGTTGTCTTTGGGGGTGTGTGTGTGGTGTGCGGTTCATCTTTGGGGTGGGGGTGGAGTGTGTGGGGGTGTGTGTGGTGGGGGGGTGGAGTGTGTGATGTGTGTGTGGTTCGTCTTTGGGGGGTGGGGGGTGATTGTAGTGCAGAAAGATAAACGTTAGACCCATGATGGAAGCAGATGTCTTTTGCCTCAGAATGGGTCTTAATGTTGAGGTGAAAATGTGCTCCGTGGCTCTTTGCCCAGCACCTGCTAAACCATCTCTCTCTCTCTCTCTCTTTATTTGTCTTGGTGAGCCCTCTCATTCTTTCCTGTGGGGGAATTATTTGGCCGTTGAGTTGGAATCACAGATCCATTTGTGAATCGTAGTTTTCTCCCTAATGTTCTAATGTTATCCGGTTAGGTTGAAGCACAGTGAATTCGGAAAGTATTCAGACCCCTTTGCTTTTTCCACATTTTGTTACATTACAGCCTTATTTGAAAACTTATTAAATATATTTTTTACATCATCAATCTACGCATAATACCCCATAATGACAAAGCAAAAACTAGTTTTTTTCTTCTTTTAAAAAAAACAACATTTTAGCAAAACCAGAAATACCTTACATAAGTATTCAGACCCTTTACTATGAAACTCGAAATTGAGCTCAGGTGCATCCTGTTTCCATCGATCATTCTTGAGATGTTTCTACAACTTGATTGGAGTCCACCTGTGGTAAATTCAGTTGACTGGACATGATATGGAAAGGGACACACCTGTCTATAGAAGGTCCCACGGTTGACAGTGCATGTAAGAGCAAAAACCTTGGTTGGGGAGGTGACCAAGAACCCGAAAGGTCATTCTGACAGAGCTCCAGAGTTCCTCTGTGGAGATGGGAGAACCTTCCAGAAGGACAACCATCTCTGCAGCACTCCACCAATCAGGCCTTTATGGTAGAGTGGCCAGATGGAAGCCACTCCTCAGTAAAAGGCACGACAGCCTGCTTGGAGTTTGCCAAAAGGCACCTTAAGGACTCTCAGACTATGAGAAACAGGATTCTCTGGTCTGATGAAACCAAGATTGAACTCTTTGACCTGAATGCCAAGCATCACATCTTGAGGAAACCTGGCACCATCCCTACGGTGAAGCATGGTGGTGGCAGCATCATGCTGTGGGGATGTTTTTCAGCGGCAGGGACTGGGAGACCAGTCAAGCTCGAGGTAAAGATGAACTGAGAAAAGTACAGAGAGATCCTTGATGAAAACCTGCTCCAGAACACTCAGGACCTCAGACTGGGGTGAAGGTTCACCTTCCAATAGGACAAAGACCCTAAGAACACAGCCAAGACAAAGCAGGAGTGGCTTCAGGACAAGTCTCTGAATGTCAGAAAGAAGGAAGAAGACTTGAGGCTGTAATCAATGCCAAAGGTGCTTCAACAAAGTACTGAGTAAAGGGTCTGAGTACTTATGTAAATGTGATATTTCTGGCTTTTAATTAGAATACATTTTCAAAAATCTTTCAAATCTGTTTTTTCTTTGTCGTTATGGGGTATTGTGTGTATATTGATGAGGGAACCAAAAAATGTCATCCATTTTAGAATAAGGCTGTAACATAACAAAATGTGGAAAACATCAAGGGGTCTGAATACTTTCTGAATGCACTGTATGCAGAGAATATAAAAAAAGCACTGACCTGCATGTGACCTTCAGTGGTGAAAAGAGACAGACAAGAGGAATTTGTCCTGTTTGTTCTAAAAACAATTATAAACTGGGTGGTTCAAGCCCTGAATTCTCATTGGCTGAAAGCCATGGTATTACAGACCGTACACCACGGGAATGAAAAAATATATATTTTTTTTTTTTGTAAGGTGTCACATCTCAAAGCACTGTGAGCTCAACATGAACGTATCACCCAGTCAGGTGTAAGGTGTCACATCTCAAAGCACTGTGAGCTCAACATGAACGTAACACCCAGTCAGGTGTAAGGTGTCACATCTCAAAGCACTGTGAGCTCAACATGAACGTAACACCCAGTCAGGTGTAAGGTGTCACATCTCAAAGCACTGTGAGCTCAACATGAACGTAACACCCAGTCAGGTGTAAGGTGTCACATCTCAAAGCACTGTGAGCTCAACATGAACGTAACACCCAGTCAGGTGTAAGGTGTCACATCTCAAAGCACTGTGAGCTCAACATGAACGTATCACCCAGTCAGGTGTAAGGTGTCACATCTCAAAGCACTGTGAGCTCAACATGAACGTAACACCCAGTCAGGTGTAAGGTGTCACATCTCAAAGCACTGTGAGCTCAACATGAACGTAACACCCAGTCAGGTGTAAGGTGTCACATCTCAAAGCACTGTGAGCTCAACATGAACGTAACAGCCAGTCAGGTGTAAGGTGTCACATCTCAAAGCACTGTGAGCTCAACATGAACGTAACACCCAGTCAGGTGTAAGGTGTCACATCTCAAAGCACTGTGAGCTCAACATGAACGTAACACCCAGTCAGGTGTAAGGTGTCACATCTCAAAGCACTGTGAGCTCAACATGAACGTAACACCCAGTCAGGTGTAAGGTGTCACATCTCAAAGCACTGTGAGCTCAACATGAACGTAACACCCAGTCAGGTGTAAGGTGTCACATCTCAAAGCACTGTGAGCTCAACATGAACGTAACAGCCAGTCAGGTGTAAGGTGTCACATCTCAAAGCACTGTGAGCTCAACATGAACGTAACAGCCAGTCAGGTGTAAGGTGTCACATCTCAAAGCACTGTGAGCTCAACATGAACGTAACACCCAGTCAGGTGTAAGGTGTCACATCTCAAAGCACTGTGAGCTCAACATGAACGTAACACCCAGTCAGGTGTAAGGTGTCACATCTCAAAGCACTGTGAGCTCAACATGAACGTAACAGCCAGTCAGGTGTAAGGTGTCACATCTCAAAGCACTGTGAGCTCAACATGAACGTAACAGCCAGTCAGGTGTAAGGTGTCACATCTCAAAGCACTGTGAGCTCAACATGAACGTAACACCCAGTCAGGTGTAAGGTGTCACATCTCAAAGCACTGTGAGCTCAACATGAACGTAACAGCCAGTCAGGTGTAAGGTGTCACATCTCAAAGCACTGTGAGCTCAACATGAACGTAACACCCAGTCAGGTGTAAGGTGCCACATCTCAAAGTTCATAAGACTGTTAAATAATGAACCAAATAGCTACCCAGAATATCTGCGTTGACCCTTTTTACACTCTTTGGACTCACCACATTCACTGCTGCTACTGTTTATTGTCTATCCTGTGGCCTAGTCACTTTATTCCTACCTATATATGAATGACGTGATCGATGGCTTTGTGTGTGTGTGTGTGTGTGTGTGTGTGTGTGTGTGTGTGTGTGTGTGGGAAAATGCACTCCAGTCCCAGTGCTGTGGAGCGTGACCACTGTAGAAAACAGTATGGATGATCTGTGATAAGGCCAGAACTCCATTATTCAGCTGTGTGATTGGTGTAAGTTTCTCCTATGGGATAGTGTGAGAAAACACAAGATAAACATACAGAGATAAGAGAATGAGAGAAAGGGCCATTTGGTATTGCACCTATTGGAGACATGGAGGAGGGTGAGGGAGGGAGAGAGAGGTGGACGGAACAAGGGGGTGTGGGAATGGAGGGGCTCCCTGTGGACTGACTTGGACATGGGAACACAGAGAGGCACTAACGAAGCGTGGCCGCCCCTCACTGACTTCACAGGGCTGGGGTGGGTAGAGAGAGGGATGGAGGGGTTCAGTCCAATCTGCAGGACTGTGAGAGAAAGAGAGGTGTGTGTGTGTGTGAGAGAGGGAGATGGAAATAGGGGGTAGCAGGGCCCCTATTCAGTTCCACTTACATCAGAAACAACCAAAACACCTTGGTTTGAACAAGGGACCAATCACAGCACTTTTCCAGAAGTCAGCATGTACAACATGTACTTGTTCTCATTCATTCAGCTTCTCAGAGTTCAACTCTGGATGTCTATTTGCTGTGTGCTTTGGGTTACACACACACAGACAGACACAGTTCCGTGTCCCTCTAGTCAGCGGTATCAGGGAGACACACAGACAGTTCCGTGTCCCTCTAGTCAGCGGTATCGGGGAGACACACAGACAGTTCCGTGTCCCTATAGTCAGCGGTATCAGGGAGACACACAGACAGACACAGACAGTTCCGTGTCCCTATAGTCAGCGGTATCAGGGAGACACACAGACAGACACAGACAGTTCCATGTCCCTATAGTCAGCGGTATCAGGGAGACACACAGACAGACACAGACAGTTCCGTGTCCCTATAGTCAGCAGTATCAGGGAGACACACAGACAGACACAGACAGTTCCGTGTCCCTATAGTCAGCGGTATCAGGGAGACACACAGACAGACACAGACAGTTCCATGTCCCTATAGTCAGCGGTATCAGGGAGACACACAGACAGACACAGACAGTTCCGTGTCCCTATAGTCAGCGGTATCAGGGAGACACACAGACAGACACAGACAGTTCCGTGTCCCTATAGTCAGCAGTATCAGGGAGAACAGTCAGTCTACTCCAGTCTGTCATTAGATTCATATTTATACATCATGACATCACCACTCACTGTGGATGATTTGTGTGTGCGTGTGTTTGTGTGTGACATTCAGCCATAGAATGGGCCTGATTGACCAGCCTGTTGTGTTCAGTGGGGCACAGCGTTGTGGAACGTTCAGATAAATATAGATATATAACATAGAACAGATATTCTGAAAGGTCTGTGTATTTATCAGACCCTCCACCTCTACATCTTCCTCACTATCAACAACCATCCCTCCCTCTATCACGGTCTGTCTGTCCTCCTCTCTCTGACCATGATGCCTTACTCTGGCATTCTCATGGAGGGACTGTGATGTGAAGCTGTGACCTCACACACCACTTCCCTTCTGACTCTATTACAAGAAGTCCCCTGGACACTACTCTGTATGTGTGTGTGTGTGTGTGTGTGTGTGTGTAGAATTTTTGTGCTCAATTTGTAGTTTAATGCCAGAAATTGCTTGCTTTGATTAATATGTTGTTATTCTTTATAATGACCAGCTAATTAGCCAAATAAAAATATAATAACATATTGCTGAGGGAGGATATCTGCAGTGCAAGTTAAGGTTCCTAGTACTGAACTACGACATGTAGCATTCCTCCTGTGAGTGGTGTGTTTCCCATCTAGTGGTTGGTGATTGAAACTACAGTAAACTGGCCTGTTGATTTTTGTGATTGATTCAACTTGTTTTGCAGCTTGTTGAAAATCTTCTCTCTCTTTGTATCTTTTCCCCTCTTCTCTCTCTCCTCCCCCTCCTCTCTCTCTCCTCTCACTCTCTCTCTTCCCCCTCTCTCTCTCTCTCACTCTCTCTCTTCCCCCCTCTCTCTCTCTCTCTCTCTTCTCCCTCTCTCTTCTCCCTCTACTCTCTCTCTTCTCCCTGCTCTCTCTCATCCCTCTACTCTCTCTCTCTCTTCTCTCTCTCTCTCTCCCTCTCTCTCTCTCTTCTCCCTGCTCTCTCTCATCCCTCTACTCTCTCTCTCTCTTCTCCCTCTCTCTTCTCCCTCTACTCTCTCTTCTCCCTCTCTCTCTCTCCCTCTACTCTCTCTCTTCTCCCTCTCTCTTCTCCCTCTACTCTCTCTCTTCTCCCTGCTCTCTCTCTTCTCCCTCTCTCTTCTCCCTCTACTCTCTCTCTTCTCCCTCTCTCTCTTCTCCCTCTTCCCTCTCTCCTCTACTCCCTCTTCCCTCTACTCTCTCTCTCCTCCTCTACACTCTCTTTCCTCTCTCTCCTCCTTCTATACTCTCTCTTTCCTCTCTCTCTCATCCCTCTACTCTCTCTCTTCTCCCTGCTCTCTCTCTTCTCCCTCTACTCCCTCTCTCCTCTACTCCCTCTACTCCCTCTCTCTCTTCTCCCTCTACTCCCTCTCCATCTTCCCCCCCTCTTCTCCATTCTCAGGACCCTGATGCCTTTGTTTGACCCTGACTCAGGCCTCCTCACAGTATCTGGGATGGTAAGATGTAGTTTGTTGTCTCCCTTAACAGATAGTATGAAGGCAGCTGGCCTCATTTCATATTTGACCATTATCTTCCTCAGTAAATACATGTCTGCTTTGTTCTCTCTTCCATAGGGAGATAGTGTCATTGACTGCTTCGTTCTCTCTTCCATAGGGAGATAGTGTCATTGACTGCTTCGTTCTCTCTTCCATAGGGAGATAGTGTCATTGACTGCTTCGAGGTGTCTGCCACTGAACCATTCCTTTCCCAAGGTAAGGACAGATCTTCAGTGGTTGTTCATTTTCCAATACTGTCCTCCTACCTCTCCCACTCCCTCTCTCACACACCCAGGTCTGTCCTCCTACCTCTCCTGCTACCTCTTCCACACCCAGGTCTGTCCTGCTACCTCTCCCACTCCCTCTCTCACACACCCAGGTCTGTCCTGCTACCTCTCACATACCAGGTCTGTCCTCCTACCTCTCCCACTCCCTCTCTCACACACCCAGGTCTGTCCTGCTACCTCTCCCACTCCCTCTCTCACACACCCAGGTCTGTCCTGCTACCTCTCCCACTCCCTCTCTCACACACCCAGGTCTGTCCTGCTACCTCTCCCACTCCCCTCTCTCACACACCCAGGTCTGTCCTCCTACCTCTCCCACTCCCTCTCTCACACACCCAGGTCTGTCCTGCTACCTCTCACATACCAGGTCTGTCCTGCTACCTCTCACACACCCAGGTCTGTCCTGCTACCTCTCCCACTCCCCTCTCACACACCCAGGTCTGTCCTGCTACCTCTCACATACCAGGTCTGTCCTGCTACCTCTCACACACCCAGGTCTGTCCTCCTACCTCTCCCACTCCCTCTCTCACACACCCAGGTCTGTCCTGCTACCTCTCCCACTCCCTCTCTCACACACCCAGGTCTGTCCTGCTACCTCTCACACACCCAGGTCTGTCCTCCTACCTCTCACACACCCAGGTCTGTCCTCCTACCTCTCACACACCCAGGTCTGTCCTGCTACCTCTCCCACTCCCTCTCTCACACACCCAGGTCTGTCCTGCTACCTCTCCCACTCCCTCTCTCACACACCCAGGTCTGTCCTGCTACCTCTCCCACTCCCTCTCTCCCACACCCAGGTCTGTCCTGCTACCTCTCCCACTCCCTCTCTCACATACCCAGGTCTGTCCTGCTACCTCTCACACACCCAGGTCTGTCCTCCTACCTCTCCCACTCCCTCTCTCACACACCCAGGTCTGTCCTGCTACCTCTCACACACCCAGGTCTGTCCTCCTACCTCTCCCACTCCCTCTCTCACACACCCAGGTCTGTCCTGCTACCTCTCCCACTCCCTCTCTCACACACCCAGGTCTGTCCTGCTACCTCTCCCTCTCTCACACACCCAGGTCTGTCCTGCTACCTCTCACATACCAGGTCTGTCCTCCTACCTCTCCCACTCCCTCTCTCACACACCCAGGTCTGTCCTCCTACCTCTCCCTCTCTCACACACCCAGGTCTGTCCTGCTACCTCTCCCACTCCCTCTCTCACACACCCAGGTCTGTCCTGCTACCTCTCCCACTCCCTCTCTCCCACACCCAGGTCTGTCCTGCTACCTCTCCCACTCCCTCTCTCACATACCCAGGTCTGTCCTGCTACCTCTCCCACTCCCTCTCTCACACACCCAGGTCTGTCCTGCTACCTCTCCCTCTCTCACACACCCAGGTCTGTCCTGCTACCTCTCACATACCAGGTCTGTCCTCCTACCTCTCCCCTCCCTCTCTCACACACCCAGGTCTGTCCTCCTACCTCTCCCTCTCTCACACACCCAGGTCTGTCCTGCTACCTCTCCCACTCCCTCTCTCTCACACCCAGGTCTGTCCTGCTACCTCTCCCACACCCAGGTCTGTCCTGCTACCTCTCCCACACCCAGGTCTGTCCTGATACCCCTCCCACACCCAGGTCTGTCCTGCTACCTCTCCACACCCAGGTCTGTCCTGATACCTCTCCCACACCCAGGTCTGTCCTGATACCTCTCCCACACCCAGGTCTGTCCTGCTACCTCTCCCACACCCAGGTCTGTCCTGCTACCTCTCCCACACCCAGGTCTGTCCTGCTACCTCTCCCACACCCAGGTCTGTCCTGATACCTCTCCCACACCCAGGTCTGTCCTGATACCTCTCCCACTCCCTCTCTCACACACCCAGGTCTGTCCTGCTACCTCTCCCACTCCCTCTCTCACACACCCAGGTCTGTCCTCCTACCTCTCCCACTCCCTCTCACACACCCAGGTCTGTCCTGCTACCTCTCCCACACCCTCTCTCACACACCCAGGTCTGTCCTCCTACCTCTCCCACTCCCTCTCACACACACCCAGGTCTGTCCTGCTACCTCTCCCACTCCCTCTCACACACACCCAGGTCTGTCCTGCTACCTCTCCTGCTACCTCTCCCACACCCAGGTCTGTCCTGCTACCTCTCCCACTCCCTCTCTCACACACCCAGGTCTGTCCTCCTACCTCTCCCACTCCCTCTCTCACACACCCAGGTCTGTCCTGCTACCTCTCCCACTCCCTCTCTCACACACCCAGGTCTGTCCTGCTACCTCTCCCCTCCCTCTAACACACCCAGGTCTGTCCTGCTACCTCTCCCACTCCCTCTAACATACCCAGGTCTGTCCTGCTACCTCTCCCACTCCCTCTAACATACCCAGGTCTGTCCTGCTACCTCTCCCACTCCCTCTAACATACCCAGGTCTGTCCTGCTACCTCTCCCACTCCCTCTAACATACCCAGGTCTGTCCTGCTACCTCTCCCACTCCCTCTCTCACACACCCAGGTCTGTCCTCCTACCTCTCCCACTCCCTCTCTCACACACCCAGGTCTGTCCTGCTACCTCTCCCACTCCCTCTCTCACATACCCAGGTCTGTCCTGCTACCTCTCACACACCCAGGTCTGTCCTCCTACCTCTCCCACTCCCTCTCTCACACACCCAGGTCTGTCCTGCTACCTCTCACACACCCAGGTCTGTCCTGCTACCTCTCCCACTCCCTCTCTCACACACCCAGGTCTGTCCTGCTACCTCTCCCTCTCTCACACACCCAGGTCTGTCCTGCTACCTCTCACATACCAGGTCTGTCCTCCTACCTCTCCCACTCCCTCTCTCACACACCCAGGTCTGTCCTCCTACCTCTCCCTCTCTCACACACCCAGGTCTGTCCTGCTACCTCTCCCACTCCCTCTCTCACACACCCAGGTCTGTCCTGCTACCTCTCCCACTCCCTCTCTCCCACACCCAGGTCTGTCCTGCTACCTCTCCCACTCCCTCTCTCACATACCCAGGTCTGTCCTGCTACCTCTCCCACTCCCTCTCTCACACACCCAGGTCTGTCCTGCTACCTCTCCCTCTCTCACACACCCAGGTCTGTCCTGCTACCTCTCACATACCAGGTCTGTCCTCCTACCTCTCCCACTCCCTCTCTCACACACCCAGGTCTGTCCTCCTACCTCTCCCTCTCTCACACACCCAGGTCTGTCCTGCTACCTCTCCCACTCCCTCTCTCACACACCCAGGTCTGTCCTGCTACCTCTCCCACACCCAGGTCTGTCCTGCTACCTCTCCCACACCCAGGTCTGTCCTGATACCCCTCCCACACCCAGGTCTGTCCTGCTACCTCTCCCACACCCAGGTCTGTCCTGATACCTCTCCCACACCCAGGTCTGTCCTGATACCTCTCCCACACCCAGGTCTGTCCTGCTACCTCTCCCACACCCAGGTCTGTCCTGCTACCTCTCCCACACCCAGGTCTGTCCTGCTACCTCTCCCACACCCAGGTCTGTCCTGATACCTCTCCCACACCCAGGTCTGTCCTGATACCTCTCCCACTCCCTCTCTCACACACCCAGGTCTGTCCTGCTACCTCTCCCACTCCCTCTCTCACACACCCAGGTCTGTCCTCCTACCTCTCCCACTCCCTCTCACACACACCCAGGTCTGTCCTGCTACCTCTCCCACACCCTCTCTCACACACCCAGGTCTGTCCTCCTACCTCTCCCACTCCCTCTCACACACCCAGGTCTGTCCTCCTACCTCTCCCACTCCCTCTCTCACACACCCAGGTCTGTCCTGCTACCTCTCCCACTCCCTCTCTCACACACCCAGGTCTGTCCTCCTACCTCTCCCACTCCCTCTCTCACACACCCAGGTCTGTCCTGCTACCTCTCCCACTCCCTCTCTCACACACCCAGGTCTGTCCTGCTACCTCTCCCACTCCCTCTAACACACCCAGGTCTGTCCTGCTACCTCTCCCACTCCCTCTAACATACCCAGGTCTGTCCTGCTACCTCTCCCACTCCCTCTAACATACCCAGGTCTGTCCTGCTACCTCTCCCACTCCCTCTAACATACCCAGGTCTGTCCTGCTACCTCTCCCACTCCCTCTAACATACCCAGGTCTGTCCTGCTACCTCTCCCACTCTCTCACACACCCAGGTCTGTCCTCCTACCTCTCCCACTCCCTCTCTCACACACCCAGGTCTGTCCTGCTACCTCTCCCACTCCCTCTCTCACACACCCAGGTCTGTCCTGCTACCTCTCCCACTCCCTCTCTCACACACCCAGGTCTGTCCTGCTACCTCTCCCACTCCCTCTAACATACCCAGGTCTGTCCTGCTACCTCTCCCACTCCCTCTAACATACCCAGGTCTGTCCTGCTACCTCTCCCACTCCCTCTCTCCCACACCCAGGTCTGTCCTGCTACCTCTCCCACTCCCTCTCTCACACACCCAGGTCTGTCCTCCTACCTCTCCCACTCCCTCTAACATACCCAGGTCTGTCCTGCTACCTCTCCCACTCCCTCTCTCACACACCCAGGTCTGTCCTGCTACCTCTCCCACTCCCTCTCTCACACACCCAGGTCTGTCCTGCTACCTCTCCCACTCCCTCTCTCCCACACCCAGGTCTGTCCTCCTACCTCTCCCACTCCCTCTCTCACACACCCAGGTCTGTCCTGCTACCTCTCCCACTCCCTCTCTCACACACCCAGGTCTGTCCTGCTACCTCTCCCACTCCCTCTCTCACACACCCAGGTCTGTCCTGCTACCTCTCCCACTCCCTCTAACATACCCAGGTCTGTCCTGCTACCTCTCCCACTCCCTCTAACATACCCAGGTCTGTCCTGCTACCTCTCCCACTCCCTCTCTCACACACCCAGGTCTGTCCTGCTACCTCTCCCACTCCCTCTCTCACACACCCAGGTCTGTCCTCCTACCTCTCCCACTCCCTCTCTCACACACCCAGGTCTGTCCTGCTACCTCTCCCACTCCCTCTCTCACACACCCAGGTCTGTCCTGCTACCTCTCCCACTCCCTCTCTCACACACCCAGGTCTGTCCTGCTACCTCTCCCACTCCCTCTAACATACCCAGGTCTGTCCTCCTACCTCTCCCACTCCCTCTAGCATACCCAGGTCTGTCCTCCTACCTCTCCCACTCCCTCTCTCACACACCCAGGTCTGTCCTCCTACCTCTCCCACTCCCTCTCTCACACACCCAGGTCTGTCCTGCTACCTCTCCCACTCCCTCTCTCACACACCCAGGTCTGTCCTGCTACCTCTCACACACCCTCTCTCACACACCCAGGTCTGTCCTCCTACCTCTCCCACTCCCTCTCTCACACACCCAGGTCTGTCCTCCTACCTCTCCCACTCCCTCTCTCACACACCCAGGTCTGTCCTCCTACCTCTCCCACTCCCTCTCTCACACACCCAGGTCTGTCCTGCTACCTCTCCCACTCCCTCTCTCACACACCCAGGTCTGTCCTGCTACCTCTCCCACTCCCTCTCTCACACACCCAGGTCTGTCCTGCTACCTCTCCCACTCCCTCTCTCACACACCCAGGTCTGTCCTGCTACCTCTCTCCCACACCCAGGTCTGTCCTGCTACCTCTCACACACCCAGGTCTGTCCTGCTACCTCTCCCACTCCCTCTCTCACACACCCATGTCTGTCCTGCTACCTCTCACACACCCAGGTCTGTCCTGCTACCTCTCCCACTCCCTCTCTCACACACCCAGGTCTGTCCTGCTACCTCTCCCACTCCCTCTCTCACACACCCAGGTCTGTCCTGCTACCTCTCCCACTCCCTCTCTCACACACCCAGGTCTGTCCTGCTACCTCTCCCACTCCCTCTCTCACACACCCAGGTCTGTCCTGCTACCTCTCCCACTCCCTCTCTCACACACCCATGTCTGTCCTGCTACCTCTCCCACTCCCTCTCTCACACACCCATGTCTGTCCTCCTACCTCTCCCACTCCCTCTCTCACACACCCAGGTCTGTCCTCCTACCTCTCCCACTCCCTCTAACATACCCAGGTCTGTCCTGCTACCTCTCCCACTCCCTCTCTCACACACCCATGTCTGTCCTCCTACCTCTCCCACTCCCTCTCTCACACACCCAGGTCTGTCCTGCTACCTCTCCCACTCCCTCTCTCACACACCCAGGTCTGTCCTGCTACCTCTCCCACTCCCTCTCTCACACACCCAGGTCTGTCCTCTAATCTCTACTTCTTTCTCCCTCTTATTCTCTCCTCATCTCTTTCTCTCCAGTGAGCCACTGTCTGACGGACGCCCCAACGCGAGGCGTTGCCATGGTACCCAAGTTGGCATTGGATGTCATGTCCTGTGAGGTCATGCGGGTCCTGCAGCTGACGGACAGCTTCATCGTGCCAATCAACTACCACGTGCCCCGCAAGGTCCAGTATCTCTCAGGCTACTGTAACAGCAGATCCATCTGTCATTTTGATGTCATGGCAACAGTTCTTTCCCTGTACTTGTTTCTAAACTGATGGGGGGGGACTTGGCAATAGTGTCTTTGTAGTCACTGAGGAAAATAAAGTTATGGAATGAGCAACCATTCAACAAGCCTTTATGTCTTCCATTTTAGAGTATGTCTGCTTTTGTGTGTCTAATTCAGTCAGGACAGGAGTTCCATGCAGACCTGTACCCAGACACCTTGGGCCGGACGGCAGCCATGTCAGCTGCAGAGTGGTGGAAAGGTGGCGAGAAACAGGTACCACCATCACTCTACACAATATAACTCTAATCTGTATTCTAACTTGGATGTACCACCATCACTCTACACAATATAACTCTAATCTGTATTCTAACTTGGATGTACCACCATCACTCTACACAATATAACTCTAATCTGTATTCTAACTTGGATGTACCACCATCACTCTACACAATATAACTCTAATCTGTATTCTAACTTGGATACAATGTGCATACAGTACCAATAGAAATGCTTGGTTTTTGGGCGGTTTGTACTTCAGGACCAAGCAATAGCCTGCTGTTCTCTTAAACATCCAATCATGGGCGTCTTCTCAGGTTGAGAAGGTCAGTGTCAACCCATCCAATCGTCAGAAGCCTAACAACGCTAAGCCAGCCAATCAGACGCCTGCTAAGAAAGAGCTGCCCAGTGGGAGGAGCAAAGAGGTCAGAGTCCAGTATCATCCGTTCTCCTCCTCCTCTATGGGTCGTTTTCATTTCTCTTTTGGCTCCCTCCGTTTCCTCATTCCCTCCGTTTCCTCATTCCCTCCGTTCCCTCATTCCCTCCGTTCCCTCACTCCCTCCGTTCCCTCATTCCCTCCGTTCCCTCATTCCCTCCATTCCCTCCGTTCCCTCATTCCCTCCGTTCCCTCATTCCCTCCGTTCCCTCATTCCCTCCATTCCCTCCGTTCCCTCATTCCCTCCATTCCCTCTATTCCCTCATTCCCTCCATTCCCTCCGTTCCCTCATTCCCTCCGTTCCCTCATTCCCTCTGCTAGCAACTACCTTTTTATTGTATTTTTAATACAAATGGAATTTGGATTTTGCTTTATTTTCTCTCAAATTGTTTTCATATTATTGCATCGGGCCACACATAGAGTATTGATTGAATATCTTGGATTAACCTGTGAGGATCTAAAGTCTGTAGATTAAAGTATTCTGTAAACACTGTGAGTATCTAAAGTCTGTAGATTAAAGTCGTCTCTAAACCTGTGAGTATCTAATGTCTGTAGATTAAAGTCGTCTCTAAACCTGTGAGTATCTAATGTCTGTAGATTAAAGTCGTCTCTAAACCTGTGAGTATCTAATGTCTGTAGATTAAAGTAGTCTGTAAACCTGTGAGTATCTAATGTCTGTAGATTAAAGTCGTCTCTAAACCTGTGAGGATCTAAAGTCTGTAGATTAAAGTGTTCTGTAAACCTGTGAGTATCTAATGTCTGTAGATTAAAGTCGTCTCTAAACCTGTGAGTATCTAATGTCTGTAGATTAAAGTCGTCTCTAAACCTGTGAGTATCTAAAGTCTGTAGATTAAAGTCGTCTCTAAACCTGTGAGTATCTAAAGTCTGTAGATTAAAGTAGTCTGTAAACACTGTGAGTATCTAATGTCTGTAGATTAAAGTATTCTGTAAACCTGTGAGTATCTAATGTCTGTAGATTAAAGTCGTCTCTAAACCTGTGAGGATCTAATGTCTGTAGATTAAAGTCGTCTCTAAACCTGTGAGGATCTAATGTCTGTAGATTAAAGTCGTCTCTAAACCTGTGAGTATCTAATGTCTGTAGATTAAAGTCGTCTCTAAACCTGTGAGTATCTAATGTCTGTAGATTAAAGTAGTCTGTAAACCTGTGAGTATCTAAAGTCTGTAGATTAAAGTAGTCTGTAAACCTGTGAGTATCTAAAGTCTGTAGATTAAAGTAGTCTGTAAACCTGTGAGTATCTAAAGTCTGTAGATTAAAGTAGTCTGTAAACCTGTGAGTATCTAAAGTCTGTAGATTAAAGTAGTCTGTAAACACTGTGAGTATCTAAAGTCTGTAGATTAAAGTCGTCTCTAAACCTGTGAGTATCTAATGTCTGTAGATTAAAGTATTCTGTAAACCTGTGAGTATCTAATGTCTGTAGATTAAAGTATTCTGTAAACCTGTGAGTATCTAAAGTCTGTAGATTAAAGTCGTCTCTAAACCTGTGAGTATCTAATGTCTGTAGATTAAAGTCGTCTCTAAACCTGTGAGTATCTAAAGTCTGTAGATTAAAGTCGTCTCTAAACCTGTGAGTATCTAATGTCTGTAGATTAAAGTCGTCTCTAAACCTGTGAGTATCTAAAGTCTGTAGATTAAAGTCGTCTCTAAACCTGTGAGTATCTAATGTCTGTAGATTAAAGTCGTCTCTAAACCTGTGAGTATCTAAAGTCTGTAGATTAAAGTCGTCTCTAAACCTGTGAGTATCTAAAATCTGTAGATTAAAGTATTCTGTAAACCTGTGAGTATCTAATGTCTGTAGATTAAAGTCGTCTCTAAACCTGTGAGTATCTAAAGTCTGTAGATTAAAGTATTCTGTAAACCTGTGAGGATCTAATGTCTGTAGATTAAAGTCGTCTCTAAACCTGTGAGTATCTAAAGTCTGTAGATTAAAGTCGTCTCTAAACCTGTGAGTATCTAATGTCTGTAGATTAAAGTTGTCTCTAAACCTGTGAGGATCTAATGTCTGTAGATTAAAGTCGTCTCTAAACCTGTGAGTATCTAAAATCTGTAGATTAAAGTCGTCTCTAAACCTGTGAGGATCTAATGTCTGTAGATTAAAGTCGTCTCTAAACCTGTGAGTATCTAATGTCTGTAGATTAAAGTCGTCTCTAAACCTGTGAGGATCTAATGTCTGTAGATTAAAGTCGTCTCTAAACCTGTGAGTATCTAATGTCTGTAGATTAAAGTCGTCTCTAAACCTGTGAGGATCTAATGTCTGTAGATTAAAGTCGTCTCTAAACCTGTGAGTATCTAATGTCTGTAGATTAAAGTCGTCTCTAAACCTGTGAGGATCTAATGTCTGTAGATTAAAGTCGTCTCTAAACCTGTGAGGATCTAATGTCTGTAGATTAAAGTCGTCTCTAAACCTGTGAGGATCTAATGTCTGTAGATTAAAGTCGTCTCTAAACCTGTGAGGATCTAATGTCTGTAGATTAAAGTATTCTGTAAACACTGTGAGTATCTAAAGTCTGTAGATTAAAGTCGTCTCTAAACCTGTGAGGATCTAAAGTCTGTAGATTAAAGTCGTCTCTAAACCTGTGAGTATCTAATGTCTGTAGATTAAAGTCGTCTCTAAACCTGTGAGTATCTAATGTCTGTAGATTAAAGTCGTCTCTAAACCTGTGAGTATCTAATGTCTGTAGATTAAAGTCGTCTCTAAACCTGTGAGTATCTAAAGTCTGTAGATTAAAGTCGTCTCTAAACCTGTGAGTATCTAATGTCTGTAGATTAAAGTCGTCTCTAAACCTGTGAGTATCTAATGTCTGTAGATTAAAGTCGTCTCTAAACCTGTGAGGATCTAAAGTCTGTAGATTAAAGTCGTCTCTAAACCTGTGAGGATCTAAAGTCTGTAGATTAAAGTCGTCTCTAAACCTGTGAGTATCTAAAGTCTGTAGATTAAAGTAGTCTGTAAACACTGTGAGGATCTAAAGTCTGTAGATTAAAGTCGTCTCTAAACCTGTGAGTATCTAAAGTCTGTAGATTAAAGTAGTCTGTAAACACTGTGAGTATCTAATGTCTGTAGATTAAAGTATTCTGTAAACCTGTGAGTATCTAATGTCTGTAGATTAAAGTAGTCTGTAAACCTGTGAGTATCTAAAGTCTGTAGATTAAAGTATTCTGTAAACCTGTGAGTATCTAATGTCTGTAGATTAAAGTAGTCTGTAAACACTGTGAGGATCTAAAGTCTGTAGATTAAAGTCGTCTCTAAACCTGTGAGTATCTAATGTCTGTAGATTAAAGTCGTCTCTAAACCTGTGAGTATCTAAAGTCTGTAGATTAAAGTCGTCTCTAAACCTGTGAGTATCTAAAGTCTGTAGATTAAAGTCGTCTCTAAACCTGTGAGTATCTAATGTCTGTAGATTAAAGTCGTCTCTAAACCTGTGAGTATCTAAAGTCTGTAGATTAAAGTATTCTGTAAACCTGTGAGTATCTAATGTCTGTAGATTAAAGTCGTCTCTAAACCTGTGAGTATCTAAAGTCTGTAGATTAAAGTATTCTGTAAACCTGTGAGTATCTAATGTCTGTAGATTAAAGTCGTCTCTAAACCTGTGAGGATCTAAAGTCTGTAGATTAAAGTGTTCTGTAAACCTGTGAGTATCTAATGTCTGTAGATTAAAGTCGTCTCTAAACCTGTGAGGATCTAATGTCTGTAGATTAAAGTCGTCTCTAAACCTGTGAGTATCTAATGTCTGTAGATTAAAGTCGTCTCTAAACCTGTGAGTATCTAATGTCTGTAGATTAAAGTCGTCTCTAAACCTGTGAGTATCTAAAGTCTGTAGATTAAAGTCGTCTCTAAACCTGTGAGTATCTAATGTCTGTAGATTAAAGTCGTCTCTAAACCTGTGAGGATCTAATGTCTGTAGATTAAAGTCGTCTCTAAACCTGTGAGGATCTAATGTCTGTAGATTAAAGTCGTCTCTAAACCTGTGAGTATCTAATGTCTGTAGATTAAAGTCGTCTCTAAACCTGTGAGGATCTAATGTCTGTAGATTAAAGTCGTCTCTAAACCTGTGAGTATCTAAAGTCTGTAGATTAAAGTATTCTGTAAACACTGTGAGGATCTAAAGTCTGTAGATTAAAGTATTCTGTAAACCTGTGAGTATCTAAAGTCTGTAGATTAAAGTCGTCTCTAAACCTGTGAGGATCTAATGTCTGTAGATTAAAGTCGTCTCTAAACCTGTGAGTATCTAATGTCTGTAGATTAAAGTCGTCTCTAAACCTGTGAGTATCTAAAGTCTGTAGATTAAAGTCGTCTCTAAACCTGTGAGTATCTAAAGTCTGTAGATTAAAGTATTCTGTAAACCTGTGAGTATCTAAAGTCTGTAGATTAAAGTAGTCTGTAAACACTGTGAGGATCTAAAGTCTGTAGATTAAAGTCGTCTCTAAACCTGTGAGTATCTAATGTCTGTAGATTAAAGTCGTCTCTAAACCTGTGAGTATCTAAAGTCTGTAGATTAAAGTAGTCTGTAAACACTGTGAGGATCTAAAGTCTGTAGATTAAAGTCGTCTCTAAACCTGTGAGTATCTAATGTCTGTAGATTAAAGTAACTGTGAGTATCTAATGTCTGTAGATTAAAGTCGTCTAAACCTGTGAGTATCTAATGTCTGTAGATTAAAGTATTCTGTAAACCTGTGAGTATCTAATGTCTGTAGATTAAAGTCGTCTCTAAACCTGTGAGTATCTAAAGTCTGTAGATTAAAGTATTCTGTAAACCTGTGAGTATCTAATGTCTGTAGATTAAAGTAGTCTGTAAACCTGTGAGTATCTAATGTCTGTAGATTAAAGTAGTCTCTAAACCTGTGAGTATCTAATGTCTGTAGATTAAAGTCGTCTCTAAACCTGTGAGTATCTAAAGTCTGTAGATTAAAGTAGTCTGTAAACCTGTGAGTATCTAAAGTCTGTAGATTAAAGTATTCTGTAAACCTGTGAGGATCTTTGGATAAAGACATCTGGTTTAGTGACCATATTATTAGTGTTATTCCTTCTCTCTAGAAAGTATTTTATATTAATCAGACCTTATACACTATATTGGATATATACACTGGGTGATTCGGCCCTGTTGCTGATTGGCTGAAAGCCGTGGTAAATCAGCGCATATACCACTGGTATGACAAAACATTTATTTTTACTGCTCTAATTACGTTGGTATTATAGCAATAAGGCACCTCGGGGATTTGTGGTATATGGCCAATATACCATGGCTAAGGGCTGTATCCAGGCACTCCGCGTTGTGTTGTGCTTCAGAAAAGCCCTTAGCAGTAGTATATTGGCCATATACCACACACCCCCGGGCCTTATTGTTTAATTATATGATTGTATATTGTATATGTATTACTGTTGTTCTTCCTCTCCAGGAGGCTCCAGTGCGAGGCTGCTCCACCTCCAGCAGTCCCCTGAGCTCCCCAGCAGCAGTGCTGCCCCGTCCCGCTCCCCCTCCTCCACCTCTGGCCTCTCCTCAGGCTTCCTCCCCAGCCCCAGCCAGAGTGGCAAAGCCATCAGCAGCATGTTGGGTAAGGCTGTTTGGGAAACAGTAGCAGTGCTCCATCTCACACACACACAAACACACATATATGTGAATACACACACACACACACCACACACATACACACACATCCTGACCCATCAGCAACATGTTGAGTAAAGCTGTTTTGGGAAACTGTAGTGGTACTACATTACCCACAATGCTCCATGTTACATATCCGGTTATGGTATTAGGAAGTATGTTATGTAAGATTTGACAGTGTCAGTCTCAATGCTAGGTAAGGCTCTCTCTCTCATCTCTCATCTCATTTCCCTACCTTGTCATTATCTTATTATAATGTCCTGCTGAATGTTGGTTTGAGCTGTATTTACAACTGAACTGTGTAAGAGAGAGAGAGTTGGTGGTTTGGACTAATCTGAACCTGTCTGACGATCCAATCCTACACACTGCTAGCATATCAAGACAGCACAAACAGATCTGGGACCAGGCACACTGCCAGTATCCCCTGTCTGATGTAGCCTGTTACCATTCTAAATGTGCTGTAACCAACTTGTTTGTTAACCATACAAGAGCTTCCCACAGTACATATAGTATGGGACTAGGTTACTAATAATATACCTGGGTTGTGTTCATTGGGTACTGCGTAACAAAATGTTTCGCAACAGAAAACTAAAACAAGCATTTCTTATTGGACCAGGTACATCATTGTAAATAATTTCTTCAGGTTGGTGCCTAATGAACAAGACCCAGGTTACAAATAATGTAGCTAAGGTCTAAAATCACCCTGCTCTCCTCCTCCTCCCTCTCTCTCCCTCTCCCTCCCTCCCTCTCCTCCTCCTCCCTCTCTCTCCCTCTCCTCCTCCTCCCTCTCTCTCCCTCCCTCTCCTCCTCCCTCTCTCTCCCTCTCCTCCTCCTCCCTCTCTCTCCTCCTCCTCCCTCTCTCCCTCCCTCCCTCTCCTCCTCCTCCCTCTCTCTCCCTCTCCCTCCCTCTCCTCCTCCCCCAGGTCCCAGCAGTAAGTTTCGTCACCTGCAGGGTGCGGTGCTTCACAGAGACACCCACTTCACCAACCTGAAGGGGCTCAACCTCACCACGCCCGGGGAGTGTGATGGCTTCTGTGCCAACCGACATCGCGTGGCCGTGCCCCTCGCCACCGCCGGGGGTCAGATCGCCATCTTTGAGGTACTTCCCCACTTAGAAAATGGAAGATAATGTGTCTTAATCCAAAATATTGTAGTATTCTTTTAGTTATTTTTATTTGTCCTTATCTTTATCTTTTTTAAGTGAGCCCTGGCCAAGAAAGCAGAATTCTGCTAAAGTGAGGGTGTTTTATGGCTGTGTCTTATTAGTTGGAGGGGAGTAGACAACACTTCAACTAACACGAAATGATATGCAGCCGCTACAGAATTACATATACAGTAGAATGTCATCGAATAATAGGAATGAATAGTGTAAATAGTCATTTAGGATTTCTGCCACCATATTAGACCAAAGATGTGGCTTTATTGGTTCACACATTAAAGAAAGAGGGATGTATCTCACTGCCCCCCTCCTCAGTTGTCTCAGGCTGGGAAGCTAGCGGACACGGGCCTGCCCACCATCCAGAACTCTGTCAACGTGGCTGACTTCTCCTGGGACCCCTTCAACAGTCACAGGCTGGTGGTGGCGGGCGAGGATGCTAAGATCCGTGTGTGGCAGGTGCCTGAGGGGGGTCTGACAGAGACCCTGACTGAGCCAGAGACCATCCTGCAGGGTAAGACACTCCACAGGGGCCTGGAGACCAATTCAGTTCAAGTAAAGTAGAATTCAATTGAATGAAGTTAGACTCAGAGCTGGGGCTTTTGGGGTCCAATGTGAAATATCTGATATGTAGATGTGTGAGTGAATGTAGCCACATATGTATCAGTACTCTATCCTTCATTCAATGAGTGACAGAAATGAAATGAACAGGATACCAGTATGCAATTTGCTACAGTGCATCTTATTATCCTTATATATAGCCTTATACTGTGTGACTACTGAATCTATCAATAGAAATAAATCATATCTTGATAGAATGTGAGTGAGTGACAGGGGTTTTGACCAATCACAGGCCACACTGAGAAGATCTACTCAGTCAAGTTCCACCCCCAGGCGTCGGGCCTGCTGGCATCCTCCTCCTACGACCAGACGGTGCGCCTGTGGAACCTGGAGTCTGGGGACGAGGTCAAAGTGCTCCGGGGACACCAGGATCAGGTGACGGAGGAGGAGGGAAAGGGGCGGGACATAAGGAATATTGGTATTGGCAGGGGGTGGAACCACTGGTTTTATTAGAGAATAGGGACGTGGTAAAATGTATCTGGGATAATAATAATAATGATTGATGGATGGATATTGATTGATTGATCCTACCTACAGTATGTACAAGGAACGTGCATTTTGCTTGTCTCCTTCACTTCATTTCAACTTTTCACTCGTTCCTTTCTCTGTTCCCTCTCCTGCCTGGTGTGCATATAGATATTTGGGATGGCGTGGAGTCCGGATGGTAAACTCCTGGCCACGGTGTGTAAGGATGGGAAACTGCGCATCTACGACCCTCGCAAGTCTGCTGACCCAGTACAGGTGTGTGTACAGGAGACCTGAGCAGTTGTTAACCTTTTTGTTTGGAGTATTTCCATATATCTCTCATTCTCCTTCTCTCTCTCTCTGCAGGAGGGTGCAGGTCCTGAGGGCCACAGAGGGGCTCGTGTGGTGTGGGTGTGTGACGGCAAATACCTGATGGTGTCAGGATTCGACAGGTGAATATTTCTCTGTATTTCTGTTTGGTAGTTGAGCTTCAATTTGTGCTTAACAATCCATTTACCTTCATTTAGTTCATTCAGTTCATCGTTTGTGTGTCTGACCATTCAGTCTGACATGTAGTTCACACAAAATCTTGGTTCACACAAAAAACTGCACCAATGGCTTTATGGTCCTGGTGAACAAGGGGAAAACAACCCCTCTGACCCGAGACCTCATTGATGATGTCACCACAGTTCACCTCACCTTTGACCCCCGATGTGTTTCCCCCTTCTGCAGTCGCAGTGAGAGAACCCTGTACCTGCACTCCGTTGAGTCCCTGTCCTCCGGGGCCATCGCCAGCGCCCCCACCGACGTCTCACCCTCCACCCTCATTCCCTTCTACGACCCCGACACCAGCGTCGTCATCCTCACCGGAAAGGTAAACGACAACAAACAAACAAATAAACAGAGCATTTCTTTTGGATAGAAGAAAATAGAGCCCATATTGACTTGATGTTGTGTTGAAAGTCTGTTACAGACTCTTGTGCTTCAGGGTAATAATGCCTGCCTAGCCTGGTTCCCGATCTGTTTGTGCTGTCTTGCCAACTCCTATGTCTAGTAGACAACAAAAAACGATCTGGGACCGGGCTAATGTTGGTGGTGGATTGGTAGATCCATACTGACTCCCCAGACTTTGACACGAGTAAACCTATACCGCCATTGTTGTTGTTGTTTACATTTACCAGGGTGACACGCGAGTGTACATCTTTGAGATAGTCCCAGAAGCTCCCTATTTCCTGGAATGTGCCAGCTTCAACTCCTCAGAGCCCCACAAGGTATAGACTTTATGTTAACAGCATTTACATCCCTGCTTTTCCCTCTTTCTTTTCTCATTTCCTACATCCTGCTCCTTCTTATTACATGTTTTGAAGTCAATAGATAAAAACATTTCCCTGAATTTGTGACTTGTATAAAATGTCTGTTTGACTGACTGACTAATTGATCATCTGTCAATCAATTACACAGGCACCTGTAGACCTGTAGAATCTCTCTGCATGAACTTCCTGTTTCCTGTGTTTAGGGCTTGGCCTTCCTGCCGAAGACTGAGTGTGTGGTGCAAGAGGTCGAGGTGGCCAGGGGTCTGAGACTCAGTAAGACCTCCATAGAGCCAGTGGCCTTCAGAGTCCCCCGCGTCAGAGTGAGTTATGGCTGAACGCTGCCATCTAGTGTATATATGGGGGAAATAGGAAAAACCTGCAGTTATTTGATGTCTTTTCAGACCAGGGCCTCAAAGAACTACCAGTAAAAAGGGTCTGCTATGTGAACCCCTGTTTGTACTTAGTCTGTGGAGTTTGAGCTGTTTGAGTTCTGAACTAATCCTGTCGTGTCTCGTCTCGTCTCCCTCCTTCCTTCTCTCCATCCGTCCACAGAAAGAGTTCTTTCAGGATGATGTGTACCCAGACACAGCAGTGTGGTGGGAGTCCTCTCTGACAGCCTCAGCCTGGCTGGCTGGTTCTGATGGGAAGCATCAGTCCATCAG
Source organism: Oncorhynchus tshawytscha (assembly GCF_018296145.1). Classification (NCBI taxonomy): domain Eukaryota; kingdom Metazoa; phylum Chordata; class Actinopteri; order Salmoniformes; family Salmonidae; genus Oncorhynchus; species Oncorhynchus tshawytscha. Next base: position 348,687 of record NW_024609795.1, read on the forward strand.
CCTCAAGCCCAAAGACATGACCCCAGGTAGGGGCTAACCTCAGCTCTGCTCCGCCCAGGCACATATAGTACAAACAGTGGACTGAAGTCAACAGCATTACTGTTAGATCCACCTTTTGAATGTCAGATGAGAAGCCGAGCAGATACAGTTTAGAAGGGGCAACCTATCCACTCTTTCATGGGCCAAGTCCTGGGTTTGACAAGATTATCTGCCTTGTGCTTTGACATGATGGTGACACTAGCTAAATCTATTCTGACAGCCAATCGTCAATCAACTCAATGTGAGGCAGAGATCTTCTATAACGTAGAATTACCGATACAGGCTTTGGGCAAAGTCTTGTGGATCGGTGTACCTGGAATGACACACATGTACAGTGGCAAGAGAAAGTATGTGAACCCTTTGGAATTTCCTGCATTTCTGCAGAAATTGGTCATCAAATGTGATCTGATCTTCATCTAAGTCACAACAATAGACAAACACAGTGTGCTTAAACTAATAACACACACATTTTTGTATTTTTCTTGTCTATATTGAATACATTGTTTAAACATTCACAATGTAGGTTAGAAAAAGTATGTGAACCCCTAGGTTAATGACTTCTCCAAAAGATAATTGGAGTCAGGAGTCAACTAACCTGGAGTCCAATCAGTGAGACGAGATTGGAGATGTTGGTTAGAGCTGCCTTGCCCTTTAAAAAACACTCACATAATGTGAGTTTGCTATTCACAAGAAGCATTGCCGGATGTGAACCATACCTTGAACAAAATAGATCTCAGAAGACCTAAGATTAAGAACTGTTGCCTTGCATAAAGCTGGAAAGGGTTACAAAAGTATCTCTAAAAGCCTTGATGTTCATCAGTCCACAGTAAGACATATTGTCAAAAATGGAGAAAGTTCAGCACTGTTGCCACTCTCCCTAGGAGTGGCCGTCCTGCAAAGATGACTGCAAGAGCACAGAGCAGAATGCTCAATGAGGTTAAGAAGAATCCTAGAGTGTCAGCTAAAGACTTACAGAAATCTCTGGAACATGCTAACATCTCTGTTGATGAGTCTACGATACGTAAAACACTAAACAAGAATGGTGTTCATGGGAGGACACCACGGAAGAAGCCACTGCTGTCCAAAAAAACCTTTGCTGCACGTCTGAAGTTTGCAAAAGTGCACCTGGATGTTCCACAGTGCTACTGGCAAAATATCCTGTGGACAGATGAACTACAGTTGAGTTGTTTGGAAGGAACACATAACACTCACTATGTGTGGAGAAAAAAAGGCACTGCACACCAACGTCAAAACCTCATCCTAAGTGTAAAGTAATGTTGGAGGGAGTATCATGGTTTGGGGCTGCTTTGCTGCCTCAGGGCCTGGAAAGCTTGCTATCATTGATGGAAAAATGAATTCCCAAGAATTCAAGACATTTTGCAGGAGAATGTAAGGCTATCTGTCCGCCAATTGAAGCTCAACAGAAGTTGGGTGATGCAACAGGACAATGACCCAAAGCACAGAAGTAAATCAACAACAGAATGGCTTCAACAGAAGAAAATACACCTTCTGGAGTGGCCCAGTCAGAGTCCTGACCTTCTGGAGTGGCCCAGTCAGAGTCCTGACCTTCTGGAGTGGCCCAGTCAGAGTCCTGACCTTCTGGAGTGGCCCAGTCAGAGTCCTGACCTTCTGGAGTGGCCCAGTCAGAGTCCTGACCTTCTGGAGTGGCCCAGTCAGAGTCCTGACCTTCTGGAGTGGCCCAGTCAGAGTCCTGACCTTCTGGAGTGGCCCAGTCAGAGTCCTGACCTTCTGGAGTGGCCCAGTCAGAGTCCTGACCTTCTGAGTCCTGAGAGTGGCCCAGTCAGAGTCCTGACCTTCTGGAGTGGCCCAGTCAGAGTCCTGACCTTCTGGAGAGGCCCAGTCAGAGTCCTGACCTTCTGGAGTGGCCCAGTCAGAGTCCTGACCTTCTGGAGTGGCCCAGTCAGAGTCCTGACCTTCTGGAGTGGCCCAGTCAGAGTCCTGACCTTCTGGAGTGGCCCAGTCAGAGTCCTGACCTTCTGGAGTGGCCCAGTCAGAGTCCTGACCTTCTGGAGTGGCCCAGTCAGAGTCCTGACCTGAAACCCGATTGAGATGCTGCGGCATGACCTCGAGAGCAGTTCACACCAGACATCCCAAGAATATTGCTGAACTGAAACAGTTTTGTAAAGATGCCATTCTAACACAACCCTGTATATACACAGTGGCCCACTGCCATTCTAACACAACCCTGTATATACACAGTGGCCCACTGCCATTCTAACACAACCCTGTATATACACAGTGGCCCACTGCCATTCTAACACAACCCTGTATATACACAGTGGCCCACTGCCATTCTAACACAACCCTGTATATACACAGTGGCCCACTGCCATTCTAACACAACCCTGTATATACACAGTGGCCCACTGCCATTCTAACACAACCCTGTATATACACAGTGGCCCACTGCCATTCTAACACAACCCTGTATATACACAGTGGCCCACTGCCATTCTAACACAACCCTGTATATACACAGTGGCCCACTGCCATTCTAACACAACCCAGTATATACACAGTGGCCCACTGCCATTCTAACACAACCCAGTATATACACAGTGGCCCACTGCCATTCTAACACAAACCCAGTATATACACAGTGGCCCACTGCCATTCTAACACAACCCTGTATATACACAGTGGCCCACTGCCATTTCAACACAACCCTGTATATACACAGTGGCCCACTGCCATTCTAACACAACCCTGTATATACACAGTGGCCCACTGCCATTCTAACACAACCCTGTATATACACAGTGGCCCACTGCCATTCTAACACAACCCTGTATATACACAATGGCCCACTGCCATTCTAACACAACCCAGTATATACACAGTGGCCCACTGCCATTCTAACACAACCCTGTATATACACAGTGGCCCACTGCCATTCTAACACAACCCTGTATATACACAGTGGCCCACTGCCATTCTAACACAACCCTGTATATACACAGTGGCCCACTGCCATTCTAACACAACCCTGTATATACACAGTGGCCCACTGCCATTCTAACACAACCCTGTATATACACAGTGGCCCACTGCCATTCTAACACAACCCTGTATATACACAGTGGCCCACTGCCATTCTAACACAACCCTGTATATACACAGTGGCCCACTGCCATTCTAACACAACCCTGTATATACACAGTGGCCCACTGCCATTCTAACACAACCCTGTATATACACAGTGGCCCACTGCCATTCTAACACAACCCTGTATATACACAGTGGCCCACTGCCATTCTAACACAACCCTGTATATACACAGTGGCCCACTGCCATTTCTAACACAGCCCTGTATATACACAGTGGCCCACTGCCATTCTAACACAACCCTGTATATACACAGTGGCCCACTGCCATTCTAACACAACCCTGTATATACACAGTGGCCCACTGCCATTCTAACACAACCCTGTATATACACAGTGGCCCACTGCCATTCTAACACAACCCTGTATATACACAGTGGCCCACTGCCATTCTAACACAACCCTGTATATACACAGTGGCCCACTGCCATTCTAACACAACCCTGTATATACACAGTGGCCCACTGCCATTCTAACACAACCCTGTATATACACAGTGGCCCACTGCCATTCTAACACAACCCTGGATATACACAGTGGCCCACTGCCATTCTAACACAACCCTGGATATACACAGTGGCCCACTGCCATTCTAACACAACCCCTCCCAACTCTCTGGTCTCACTGTCACTGTTTCTGTCTTTCCATCTGTCTGTCTGTCCTCTCAGTGAGTGAGGCGCCCAAGGAGGTCCAAGTGAGAAAGTACCTTCCATCCTCTCACTACCTGGAGGAGAAGACTGACGAGCAGAAGAAAGATGAGGTGTGTGTGTGTGTGTGTGTGTGTGTGTGTGTGTGTGTGTTGCTACTATCTGAATAAGTGATGCACTGATAAGACATTTTTGGCCAATACCGATATCTGATGTTTTCCTTGCCCCCAAAAAATGCTACCAATATTTTTTTTTAAATTGCAGCCTTTTAAGTTAAATAGTTAACACACACACATGGACGCAGTGGTCTAAGGCACTGCATCTCAGTGCAAGAGGCATTGTGGGATAGGTTAGGAATGCTGTGTTGCACGTGTAGCGCCACCTTTTTCCTGGTGTCATTACGTCATGTACCTACGTTATATAGGTCAGCATATCACCCATATATCCTGCATCCCTAATCTGAACGTGTACAAGCATCTTATCTTAGGGAGTATTTCTCTGTGAGTGCAGCTACCTAGAAGCTTGGTGACTGTTTTGTCACGGTAATAGTGTGAATAGTTATTAGTAGTGATGGGAAAATCTACATCATGTATGAATGTTTCGTTTTCTGTTCATTTCCACGGCTTTGTGAAGTCCAGACAACTGCTTGCAGATTTTCCATTGGGCTAGACGTAAATATCCTGGTAGCAGATAGACCTACCTAACCAGTTTGAATACAATGGGAAGCCAGTTGAAGGACCTTCAGCAGCCAGTTCACTATGCTGTTGAGAGCCTGTGAGAGCGTTTGTGCCTGCAAGACTCATGAATGTCGATTACCTAATAGTGTAGGTTAACAACAAGGACAAACCGATATCTCAATATGTCTTGCTCATATTGATATCATGTTAAATGAGGGATATGGGTACTCACCACTAGTCAGTAGTGGGACTATAGTGTGTTAACCATCTGTCTTGGTACTCACCACTAGTCAGTAGTGGGACTATAGTGTGTTAACCATCTGTGTGTTAACCATCTGTCTTGGTACTCACCACTAGTCAGTAGTGGGACTATAGTGTGTTAACCATCTGTCTTGGTACTCACCACTAGTCAGTAGTGGGACTATAGTGTGTTAACCATATGCCTTGGTACTCACCACTAGTCAGTAGTGGGACTATAGTGTGTTAACCATCTGTCTTGGTACTCACCACTAGTCAATAGTGGGACTATAGTGTGTTAACCTCTAGTCAGTAGTGGGACTATAGTGTGTTAACCGTCTGTCTTGGTACTCACCACTAGTCAGTAGTGGGACTATAGTGTGTTAACCATCTGTCTTGGTACTCACCACTAGTCAGTAGTGGGACTATAGTGTGTTAACCGTCTGTCTTGGTACTCACCACTAGTCAGTAGTGGGACTATAGTGTGTTCACCATCTGTCTTGGTACTCACCACTAGTCAGTAGTGGGACTATAGTGTGTTAACCATCTGTCTTGGTACTCACCACTAGTCAGTAGTGGGACTATAGTGTGTTAACCATCTGTCTGTACTACAGCTGTTGAGTGCCATGATAGGCAAGCTGGGGAACATGGACGACAACCCTCTACCACAGGAGTCCTTCCAGGGAGTAGAAGACGATGAGTGGGTGAGTGACACACACACAAACACAAATGTACAGACACACACACACACACACACAAACACAAATGTACACACACACACATTTACCCATGCTCTTGTGTCTTTCAGGGTGACTAGTGTGTGTTGCCTTGCGGACCAATCAGGGTCCAGCAGTAGCCAAGGGCCTGTTGGACTGAAACGTGTCATTCCTGTGTGCCACTGATGTGTCCTATGTCAAAAGAACATCTCTCAAACGCATAACATTAACCTGTCATTAGGGTTGTAAAATTCTGTCAACAAAATGTCTAGGTTTTCCAGAAATACCAATTGGAGAATTCTTGGATTTCCTGCTTGTTTTCCTGGGAATTTTAGGGAAAGTTACCAGACTTTTGCAGCCCTACCTCCCATATCCTCGTATCATCCTCTAATACTCTGAGTAAGTAGATGTTGCCTCTAACCATTGACTGAATCAGGATCAGATATGTTTTCCTCCCCATAATGTTTAAAGGTAGGACTGGGGTTTGGGAATCTGATCCTAGGTCTGTTGTTAAAGGCAACCTCACCCCAATTTGACCTTTGACTTGCAGCTGCCTTGTACTGTAAATAGCTAACATTCCTACCAGGCTAGATAGTTAAATGACTCCCAACACTCCCTTACAACCCAGCCCTTACCGCCACAATGGATGGACACCTGTGTGTCTGTCACCACTCCTAACCTTACACCTGTGTGTCTGTCACCACTCCTAACCTTACACCTGTGTGTCTGTCACCACTCCTAACCTTACACCTGTGTGTCTGTCACAACTCCTAACCTTACACCTGTGTCATAATAATAATGACTAGACCACTGCTTGCTTTTTTATGGGCCAATATGAACCATAGTCCATAATCTTCTAAACACAGTAACTATGAAAAGCTCAAACGCATGCACCTGAATACAGTATCTATGGTCTTCCAGATTTACCACCTCCTTGCATCACTATACATTAACACACACACACACACACACAAAGACTCACACTCCACCTGGATATCCCATCTGCACCTCCAGCTCCTGTAGTCCGTGGATGTTGGATGGTCTGTGGTATCCCCATACGATCTCAACAACACACAGCAAAAACACACAGACAGGGTACAACAGGGTAAACAGCCTTCAGGTTAAAGCATGGCTGGCTTCTATTGATAGGAATAGAATAGTGTTTTGTTGTTTAGGTAGCTTCATTCTCTGGCCAGTGATAAAGACCTACTAACAGTCCTGTACCACTCCAGGGTCGTGTTCATTAATCACCAAACGGACGAAAACAACCTCAAACAGGGAGGGATTACCTGGATTTTTGTTTTCCGTTGCAAAGCATTTCAAAACGTTTTCCGTTGCGTGCCGTAATGAACGTGACCCAGGTGCATATCTTAGTTCAGCCAGCAGATCTTGGGAGATAGTTTATAGCATCGGGGCTGCGCTCTGTTTTGGGGGACTCTTAAAATGTGTGTGACGTTCTTACATGTGGGTGTCATGTATTGAAAAGCCAAAACACCCCCTGTGGGAGTTGTACAGGAGTGTGTCTGTGGATCTCTGAGGTTGTAATGTGGTGGGAAGTAGTATGTATCTGTACCTTTCTTTCTACATTGATAGACTGTATAACTGGAATTCCTGTACCTCATATGTTAACACTTCGTCTTAAGACTGTTATTGAAGTATTCCTCACTAAAGGAGTTCATTCTTTTATTATACTGTAGTAAACAATCATTTTGTTACTTTTTCTTAATAACTTACAGTATTATTACTATATGATGCAATCACAGCAGCCATGATCAAGACTAGTACAGCACAAGGCAATACTTTTAATAGTCTAATCCAAGTCTGATCGAACCAATCATGTTGTTTACAATGACAGAAAGACTGGAACCAACCAAGCATTCTTGAATAGTAGTCAGACTCACTGAGTTTACACAGGCAGTACAATTCTGTCATGTTTTTTAATTGGTCTTTAAACCAATCAGATAAGAGCTTTTTGCCAGTACCTGGGCAAAATATCAGAATTGGGCTGCCTGTGTAAACGCAGCCATTGTGGAGTACTTGAAAAGGGAACAGACACCAATGCATTGACTGTAGGGCCTAGATATTGTTGGTGTCAGTGATTGTGTGTTTGTCATGTGTTTTGTGCCTGCAATCTCTCAGATGTCTTACATTGTTCTTTGGGAAATTAACAAAAAGAAAAATCTCTTTTATACTTTGAATAAAGCATTATTTCTCTGTCCGTCTTATGAATAATGGTTTTGTGGGAATGTTCATGTTGCCTTGCAATAAACAACTGTTTGAACCTTGTACACATGCCATTTCTTTGTCTTTCAATTTGTTGCTTAAAACAAAAGTATGTTTAAAGGGGGAAATGTTTGTTAATCTCAAAGAAAAAGGGGTAAACTAGTAAATGTACTTATATCATGATGTTGCCAGGAGATTCTGACTCCACCTGTAGTGGTGCTTCCCTATGAACTGCCACTGACACAGGAGAGAGCTGTCCGTCACACGCCCACAAGAATCAGCTTTCCAAACGTTACTGTTTTAGGGTGAAGTTCCATTTATTCCACAAGAATCAGCTTTCCAAACATTACTGTTTTGGGGTGAAGTTCCATTTAATTCCACAAGAATCAGCTTTCCAAACATTACTCTTTTAGGGTGAAGTTCCATTTATTCCACAAGAATCAGCTTTCCAAACATTACTGTTTTGGGGTGAAGTTCCATTTATTCCACAAGAATCAGCTTTCCAAACATTACTCTTTTAGGGTGAAGTTCCATTTATTCCACAAGAATCAGCTTTCCAAACATTACTCTTTTAGGGTGAAGTTCCATTTATTCCACAAGAATCAGCTTTCCAAACATTACTCTTTTAGGGTGAAGTTCCATTTATTCCACAAGAATCAGCTTTCCAAACATTACTGTTTTGGGGTGAAGTTCCATTTATTCCACAAGAATCAGCTTTCCAAACATTACTGTTTTAGGGTGAAGTTCCATTTATTCCACAAGAATCAGCTTTCCAAACATTACTGTTTTAGGGTGAAGTTCCATTTATTCCACAAGAATCAGCTTTCCAAACATTACTGTTTTGGGGTGAAGTTCCATTTATTCCACAAGAATCAGCTTTCCAAACATTACTCTTTTGGGGTGAAGTTCCATTTATTCCACAAGAATCAGCTTTCCAAACATTACTGTTTTGGGGTGAAGTTCCATTTATTCCACAAGAATCAGCTTTCCAAACATTACTCTTTTAGGGTGAAGTTCCATTTATTCCACAAGAATCAGCTTTCCAAACATTACTGTTTTGGGGTGAAGTTTCATTTATTGCGTATATAAATGGCTCCAAAACACATTCCTGTAGAAAAGGGTACAGAGAGATGGACTCTATAAGCTGTATCTGTGATACGGTAATAACTGTATGTGCTCTCTTCTCACCTGATAACCCTTCTTGGTCACCTGTGCTAATTATATACACACATGACCAGTGACCCATGACCCCAACATATAGTGCCCTCTAGTGTACAAAACAAGTAAAAATGACCCTTGACAGATACCAGATACACAACTCAAACAGGCCAAAATGGCTCCTACACTACCGTTACGCTTGTTTACACGGAGCTGCACTGGGGTCGGAGAGCATGACTGTAGATCAAGACACCGCAGAGCCGGCGTGAGATATGGCCTGGAAAAAGTACCTCAATCCAGGATGTGTTGTACTCCGAATTGTCCCATTATCCCAACTGTTACACCGGGAAGATTGAACGACTGTAGTTTTTCCGAAAGCTGCCCTTTTCGTCTTCATGCTAATGGCACTAGAACTTGTGTTGAACGTCGTCCCTTGGGGGGGGGAATGGCTTAGTATGGCAAACTTTCCCCCAACTATGGATGCTCGTTTGAAGTACAGTAATTCATTGGTAATCCATGTCATTGTTGTCAAGGGTGCATTAACAAAGGCAATAAACAGCCACACACAAGAACATGGTTGTCGTTGAATTGTTTATTTCTTTGTTCGAGCTCCGAAAACATAACTGGTGGACACTGTCTTAACAAATACACCATATCACATCGTCATTCATGTTTACAAAGCATTTCTAGGGACAAAAACACTACATACAATAGCTAATGAATTCACAATGACAAATTCATAACATTGCTATACAGCACAGTATGAAGACCAGACTGAGTCCTGTTTTGGCAGTAAGTAGGTCTCCTGTGCCCATGAGGAGAGTAGTTTAAGTCGAGGTGCATGGACTGAGCTCTGCTGAGGGCCCTGGCCTCTATTCATTCAAAATGATTCAGTGGCATTAGAATTCCCTCCCACTAGTTCCAGAGTACATTCTAATGTAAGCTAATATAGCTATTATTAATCCTATTGTCTTGACGGAGACGAGAGAAAAACACTCAAGTATGTCTCTAATTCATGAAAATCATGTACAAAGCAATAACAGATGTCCCCCTGGTGGTTTGTATCATTTTAGAATATAATGTCAACGGTAATACTGTTTCCAACTCAGGCCACAATAGGATATCCGGAGAAAGATAACAGAAGCAATTATGTCACTTGAATGAAAACAATGGGAAAGGAACAATGAAGTGAATGAAATGATGTTTACCTATTGCCAAACAGGACTGATGAATGACTGGCAAGCCTGGTGTTCGGTAGGTGTAGATCATGGTATGGTGGACTGCAGCCACTGTGATTAGTGACACATTACTACCATCTGAGTACTCAGAAGCTAATGGTTTAAATCAAACATCTCCTTAGAGGATACAAGGTACTTTTTGAAACAAAGTAACATAGTAATAATCTCTTGCACATGAGACAATAAAACATCTCCTTGGAGGATACGTGGTAAATAGGAATCTTAAATAGGAAATCTCAACTAAAATCACTTATAATCACTTTAGGGCCCTCAGCTCACCTCCAGCACCTTGACTTAACCTACTCCCCTCACCAGCGCAGGTACTGTACAGGGGACCTGCTTACTGCAAAAACAGGCAATGTTATCAATTAGTCACTGACATTTCCACAGCGCAATGACAGCACGCACTGAGCCTCATTGGCTGACTGTCCATTGTTGTTCAAAGCACCTAGCATGAGGATAAAAAGGCCAGCTTTCCGGAAAAATTTGCAGTCGCTCAATCTTTCCGGTGCAACAATGGGACAATTCGTAGTACAATATATTCCTCATCCCTGGATTGAGGTCATGCTGTCCGAGCCTAGTGCAGCTAGCTGTAACCAAACAAGTCTGGTCTGCTGGCAAGACGTGATGATGAAGGCTGTGCAATGAAAATTGGTGCAATTTAAACAGCCATCCACTAGAGAGCAGTATTTTTATACAGAGAGCGCACCGGTTTGTGGATCTTCACCAAACTCGAATATCTTTGTTCAGTTTGGCCCTTGAACTTTGAACCTACTGCGACCTTGATGGGGGTACATGTGAAAACGCCGTGCTCCTCCACGGTCTTATTGTGTACTGTACTGTAAATAATCGGATAAACGCAATGGTGAGATATTTTTGTATTTTGAAACGCTATGAATAGCTGTGTCATGATTAGGGAAACTGTGAAGGAGAAACGCTGCTTGCTGCTCTTGCTATAGCCCGCACACCTTGCCAATCTTGGCTATCTAATTTAGCTTATGCAACCGTAGTGTATCCTTGATATGTCTTCTATCTTTGTAGCTAACGTTAGGTAGCTGGCTCATATTGTTGCTTTAATAAGCGAGCTAACTACACACATATAAACGCAAAATGTAAAGTGTTCGTCCCATGTTTCATGAGATGAAATAAAAGATCCCAGAAATATTCCATATGAACAGAAAGCTTATTTCTCAATGTTGTGTGCAAATGTTTTGCTACCCTGTTAGTGAGCATTTCTCCTTTGCCAAGATAATCCATCCACCTGACCGGTGTTGCATATCAAGAAGCTGTTTAAACAGCATGTTTTGTCACAACGCAATGCCACAGATGTCTGAAGGTTTGAGGAGACGTGCATTTGTCATGCTGACTGCAGGAATGTCCACCAGAGCTGTTGCCAAATAATTGAGTGTTCATTTCACTACCATAAGCCGCCTCTGTCATTTTAGAGAATTTGTCAGTACGTCCAACCGGCCTCCCAACCGCAGAACACGTGTATGGCGTTATGTGGGCGAGCGGTTTGCTGAGTGCCCCATGGTGGCGGTGGGGTTATGGTATGGACAGACATAAGCTACAGACAACGAATACTATTGAATTTTATTATGGCAATTTAAATGCACCTAGATATCGTGACAAAATCCTGAGGCACATTTGCGTGTCATTCACAGTCACTGTGTGCTTCAGACCTGCTCTACCTTTGCCCGCTCTGTCTGATCTAATACTTCTGTAACAGTATGACTATGGCTGGTTCACAATGTTGCCTGTCAACACAATGTTCCTGAAACTAATCAGGTCTAATGCTCTCTGAGGGGGAGAAGTGGGTTTTGTTTACATTGCGGTCGCCATTCATTCATTATGAGCTGTAATCTGTCGCGAGACTAGGCCTTCTTGAGCCAAACCGGACTGTTGCTTTCTGTTGACATAAATTGGAACTAACAATCTCTCGTCTTTGTGTAGGCGAAATATCTTGCGCAGATCATTGTCATGGGGGCGCAGGTAGTAGGACGGGCGTTTGCGCGTGCATTGCGGCAAGAATATGCAGGTATGTTCCTCACTCAACGATGCTTTTGTATGGTATTTCAATGTAAAATGGACTGTGAAAACATGTCTCATTTAGGGCAATTAAATATGTCTTTGTCTCTCTACCTGTCTCTGAGAGAGAAACAAACTGTTGCATAAATGTTCCTTACCTGAGAAGGTGACCAACCCGGTCTCTTCTGTCTCTGTCTGCAGCCAGTCAAGCTGCAGCGGAGGCCAGGGGGCGTGCCGGACAGCAGTCAGCAGCAGCCTCTAGTCTCACTGGGATGACCTTACAGGAGGCCCAGCAGATCCTCAATATCGCCACGCTCACCCCTGAGGAGCTCCAGAAGGTACACACACTTTGAAGTACATTGAAGACAACACCCAGAGAACACAGGCCCTGTCCCTGCCTCGCCCCTTTTTCTAGGAACTTCATGGCACACAGATGATTGGATGGGTATTAACAATGTGCCGCTACCTCCATCTTGTCCCCTAACAGGCTAGGAGGAGATGTTGCATGTCGTTAATCCCTGTCCAGTCATTTACAAAGTGTCTATGGGGTCGGGCACAGGCTAGAGGGTTTCCTGGACAGGGTCACACTTACAAATTTAGAAGACAGGAAGTTCCTTCATGTGGCCTACATCCAAGACAGACAAGTGTGTGTATATGGTTGTAAATGTATTTCCATATTAGGCCATTGGTGGAGCCAACCTGTTCATGACTGACCTGTTGTACTTTGTCAACAGAACTATGAACACCTTTTTAAAGTCAATGACAAGGAGGTGGGCGGATCTTTCTATCTACAGTCCAAGGTGAGGTTCATTGTTCAATTTACAGTATCGAACCATCTCTGTGCGAGTCAGTGATTATTAGTGCCAGAGAGGCTTGAACCCATGTGAATCAACAAGCAATTGCTTCCTTGTATCCATGGAGACTCAGACCACCTCCTTGAGGTATTCATAAGGCATAATGCCAAGTTGAGTCTCTTGGGTTTCATACCTCTTTGGTGCTTGTACAGAGCCTTGCACAGAGCTGTCCTGATGATAGCGCACAGACCTGTAGTCACTATCATGATCATGCCTTATATTAGGACTAGAGGTCGACCGATTATGATTTTTCAACGCCGATACCGATTATTGGAGGACCAAAAAAAGACGATACAGAGTAATATTTGTAATAGTGACAATTACAACAATACTGAATAAACACTTAATTTAACTTGATATAATACATCAATAAAACCAATTTGGCCTCAAATAAATAATGAAACATGTTCAATTTGGTTTAAATAATGCAAAAACAAAGTGTTGGAGAAGAAAGTAAAAGTGCAATATGTGCCATGTAAGAAAGCTCAAGTTTAAGTTCCTTGCTCAGAACATGAGAACATATGAGAGCTGGTGGTTCCTTTTAACATGAGTCTTCAATATTCCCAGGTAAGAAGTTTTAGATTGTAGTTATTATAGGAATTATAGGACTATTTCTCTCTATACCATTTGTATAGAGAGGGATCTTCTTATAGGCACTTTAGTATTGCCAGTGTAACAGTATAGCTTCCTTCCCTCTCCTCGCTGATCCCTGGGCTCGAACCAGGAACACATTGACAACAGCCACCCTCGAAGCTGCGTTATCCATGCAGAGCAAGGGGAATAACTACCCCAAGTCTCAGAGCGAGTGACGTTTGAAACGCTATCAGCGCGCACCCTGCTAACCAGCTAGCCATTTCACATCGGTTACACCAGCCTCATCTCGGGAGTTGATAGACTTGAAGTCATAAACAGCGCAATGCTTGATGCACAACGAAGAGCTGCTGGCAAAATGCATGAAAGTTCTGTTTGAATGAATGCTTATGAGCCTGCTCGTTCTGCCCCTGAACGAGGCAGTTAACCCACCGTTCCTAGGCCGTCATTGAAAATAAGAATGTGTTCTTAACTGACTTGCCTAGTTAAATAAAGATTGAATAAAGGTGTAAAAAAAAAAACTTGTAATCGGCCATTCCGATTAATCGGTCGACCTCTAATTAGGACACCACATGCCAGATCCAGTGGTAGCCTAAATGAATATTTACAATGTCAATGTATCATTATGATAACAGAACAGTAGACAAATATGACTTGCCATGTATTGAGGTGCACTGCTAAGGATTTTGATCAATTAATTGTGTGTGTCCTGTCTGCTTGTGTGTGTGTGTGTGTCTCCTGTCTGCGTGTGTGTGTGTGTCCTGTCTGCGTGTGTGTGTCCTGTCTGCGTGTGTGTGTGTGTGTCCTGTCTGCGTGTGTGTCCTGTCTGTCCTGTCTGTGTGTGTCCTGTCTGCTTGTGTGTGTGTGTCCTGTCTGCGTGTGTGTGTGTGTCCTGTCTGCGTGTGTGTGTGTGTCCTGTCTGCGTGTGTGTGTGTGTCCTGTCTGCGTGTGTGTGTGTGTCCTGTCTGCGTGTGTGTGTGTGTCCTGTCTGCGTGTGTGTGTGTGTCCTGTCTGCGTGTGTGTGTGTGTGTCCTGTCTGCTGTGTGTGTGTGTTGTCCTGTCTGCGTGTGTGTGTGTGTCCTGTCTGCGTGTGTGTGTGTGTCCTGTCTGCGTGTGTGTGTGTGTCCTGTCTGCGTGTGTGTGTGTCCTGTCTGCGTGTGTGTGTGTGTGTCCTGTCTGCGTGTGTGTGTGTGTGTCCTGTCTGCGTGTGTGTGTGTGTGTCCTGTCTGCGTGTGTGTGTGTGTGTCCTGTCTGCGTGTGTGTCCTGTCTGCGTGTGTGTCCTGTCTGCGTGTGTGTCCTGTCTGCGTGTGTGTCCTGTCTGTGTGTGTGTCCTGTCTGCGTGTGTGTGTGTGTCCTGTCTGCGTGTGTGTGTGTGTCCTGTCTGCGTGTGTGTGTCCTGTCTGCGTGTGTGTGTCCTGTCTGCGTGTGTGTGTCCTGTCTGCGTGTGTCTGTCCTGTCTGCGTGTGTGTGTGTCCTGTCTGCGTGTGTGTGTGTGTCCTGTCTGCGTGTGTGTGTGTGTGTCCTGTCTGCGTGTGTGTGTGTGTCCTGTGTGTGTGTGCTGTGTGTGTGTCCTGTCTGCGTGTGTGTGTGTGTGTGTCCTGTCTGCGTGTGTGTGTGTGTCCTGTCTGCTGTCTGTGTGTGTGTGTGTGTGTCCTGTCTGCGTGTGTGTGTGTGTGTGTCCTGTCTGCGTGTGTGTGTGTCCTGTCTGCGTGTGTGTGTCCTGTCTGCGTGTGTGTGTGTGTCCTGTCTGTGTGTGTGTGTGTGTGTGTGTCCTGTCTGCGTGTGTGTGTGTGTGTGTGTCCTGTCTGCGTGTGTGTGTGTGTGTCCTGTCTGCGTGTGTGTGTGTGTGTGTCCTGTCTGCGTGTGTGTGTGTGTGTCCTGTCTGCGTGTGTGTGTGTGTGTGTCCTGTCTGCGTGTGTGTGTGTGTGTCCTGTCTGTGTGTGTGTGTGTGTGTGTCCTGTCTGTGTGTGTGTGTGTGTGTCCTGTCTGCGTGTGTGTGTGTGTGTGTGTCCTGTCTGCGTGTGTGTGTGTGTGTCCTGTCTGCTGTGTGTGTGTGTGTGTGTGTGTCCTGTCTGCGTGTGTGTGTGTGTCCTGTCCTGTCTGCGTGTGTGTGTGTGTGTGTCCTGTCTGCGTGTGTGTGTGTGTGTGTGTCCTGTCTGCGTGTGTGTGTGTGTGTCCTGTCTGCGTGTGTGTGTCCTGTCTGCGTGTGTGTGTGTGTGTCCTGTCTCGTGTGTGTGTGTGTCCTGTCTGCGTGTGTCCTGTGTGTGTGTCCTGTCTGCGTGTGTGTGTGTGTGTGTCCTGTCTGCTTGTGTGTGTGTGTGTCCGTCCCTATGTGTATTTGAAGGTGGTGAGAGCGAAGGAGCGTCTGGATGAGGAGCTCTCTATTAAGACACAGGACAGTCAACCCAAACCCCCACCAGAGCAGAAGCAACAGACTCCAGAAACATGAACCACCCCCCTCCCTACCCCACCCACTGTAAATTATACCCTCAATAAAAGCCTTATCCTTTTCTCAACCCGTGTTGTGTGTATGACTCTTTACGAGATCAGGGTCGTGTTCATTATGCGCCAAACGGAAGAAACCGGACTGAATCGGGGAGGTTCTATTCCTGGAATTGGCCAATAAGAAACACTTATTTTAATTTTCCGCATTGTGCTCTGATGAACACAACCTGTGAATTAGACCTGGGTCACATCTATATCACAATGCTGCCACTGTGTGGTTGGTCACAGCAGTGTAAGCCTCCATAATGGAAGAATTTAGCAGTTTCTGTTACTAGTAGAGCCATCCTGTGCCATTATCCAATACGTATATGATCGTCTGTGTTGACCTGCCATTCAGGGTTCCCCACCTGTTTTAATCACCACCTGTTTACATAGCAGTTTGAAAACAATGTAATATTTTTTTATCATTTAGTTAATAAAACCGCATACAAATAAGAGCCGTGTTCAAGTACCCATAGTAACAACATGTATACTACATACTTAATGAGAATGAGTTCATTCTAGTATACTGTAAGTGTAATCAAACAGTATTCTTTCAGTTGAGCATACTAGCGCTTAGACTAGCGCTGTCTACCGGAAGTTGATGCTGTTGCTATGCAACATCTTGCTAGAATAAGAAATTGTTTTTTAGACATTTTACGACGGGTGTGTTCGTAAATTCATGATAAAGTTGGGAGAGAACATGCAATTCTGGTGCAGCACATGCTACCTACACAGTTACATGTGTAGGCTAGCGAATTTAATTTTGAATTTAAAAATAAATAAATCCCAGAATGTTATTTCCTACTTCTTTCTCTCTTGTTGCTTCCATCCTTGCTTTCAACAGTTAATTGAAATACGTTAAGTTGTCCGTATCTTTATCATTCTAATGACATGTTTGCATAATAGAGGACTAGAATTAGATGCAGACGGCTTTTACTTCTCTTCACGAAGATTGACTGGTTATGGGTCTGAATAAATATCTGCTATAGACTTCCACCATCACACGTTCGCTCTTCTTTCAAACTCCCCGTGAGTTCTATTGGCTGCTGTATTTAACATTCAGCAAACAAGAGCTTGCATCCCTCTTTGAATAGTTTATTGGTATAAGAAATGCAACAACAACAAAAAGTCCAGCAAGCTATTCTAGTCTAGCTTTTCCTACATGAGACTCCAAGAGCTAAGCAGTGTTTTTTAAAGTAGAGGCCAGCGGAGCACAGGTGCGTGCGTTTAGTGCAAGAGACAGAGGTTATGCCTTTTAAGTTATTATGCATAACCTATCATTCATGACTTAAATATTACACAAATACTGCATTGAATGTACTACCTGAAAGAGGTAGGCTAGGACATCTATATCACCACCTATATTATCTATTTTGGATGCAATTTGAATGGAATTGAGAAAGACCGCAAGAGAGTGCTCGCTTGTGCACTGATTTAAAGCAGCGATGTTCAAGTGATAGGCTGTTTTCAAACACTGCAGCTACAATTAAAAGATATATATCTTTACAACAAAACAAATTAGGTGACCCCAAAAGCCATTCGGTCCTTATATTACCGTATCATAGGCTATGCTGCAGCAATGTAGTCCTACCTGTCACCAGAAAACAAGTGACCATGATGGGTCTACATGATGATAGGTCTACATACATGATAGGTCTACATACATGATAGGTCTACATACATGATAGGTCTACATACATGATAGGTCTACATACATGATAGGTCTACATACATGATAGGTCTACATACATGATAGGTCTACATGATGATAGGTCTACAAGATGATAGGTCTACATACATGATAGGTCTACATGATGATAGGTCTACATACATGATAGGTCTACATACATGATGATAGGTCTACATACATGATAGGTCTACATACATGATAGGTCTACATACATGATAGGTCTACATACATGATACATGATAGGTCTACATACATGATACATGATAGGTCTACATACATGATAGGTCTACAGGATGATAGGTCTACATACATGATAGGTCTACATGATGATAGGTCTACATACATGATAGGTCTACAGGATGATAGGTCTACATACATGATAGGTCTACATGATGATTGGTCTGCAGGATGATAGGTCTACAGGATGATAGGTCTACATGATGATAGGTCTACAGGATGATAGGTCTACATGATAGGTCTACAGGATGATAGGTCTACAGGATGATAGGTCTACATGATGAGATGTCTACAGAATGATAGGTCTACAGGATGATAGGCCTACAGGATGATAGGTCTACAGGATGATAGGTTTACATGATGATAGGTCTACATGATGATAGGTTTACATGATGATAGGTCTACAGGATGATAGGTCTACATGATGAGATGTCTACAGAATGATAGGTCTACAGGATGATAGGCCTACAGGATGATAGGTCTACAGGATGATAGGTCTACAGAATGATAGGTTTACATGATGATAGGTCTACATGATGATAGGTTTACATGATGATAGGTCTACAGGATGATAGGTCTACAGGATGATAGGTCTACATGATGATAGGTTTACATGATGATAGGTCTACAGGATGATAGGTCTACAGGATGATAGGTTTACATGATGATAGGTCTACATGATGATAGGTTTACAGGATGATAGGTCTACAGGATGATAGGTCTACATGATGATAGGTTTACATGATGATAGGTTTACATGATGATAGGTCTACAGGATGATAGGTCTACATGATGATAGGTTTACATGATGATAGGTCTACATGATGATAGGTCTACATGATGATAGGTCTACATGATGATAGGTCTACATGATGATAGGTCTACATGATGATAGGTCTACATGATGATAGGTCTACATGATGATAGCTCTACAGGATGATAGGTCTACATGATGATAGGTCTACATGATGATAGGTCTACATGCATTGTGAACTTCAGGACCGAAGGGGGCAGGACCGAGTTTGGGAAACGCTTGTTGACCAGACCTGTTGACCAGACACAGTTGCTCTTGCATTGGTTTCTATGGGAGACACACCCAGTTAATTTGACTGGAAATTACCATGTAAAATGGTAAACAGCTTGAGTGAACTATCTTAATTTATCCACCATCTTTGCCCTTTAGCCAATCAACAGAGATTTTGGAGTAACCATAGTGATGGATAGAGGGTGCACTTGCCACAAGACCAGAGATTGTAGTACCTCATCAACCCACATCTGACATCTGCTGCTGATCCCAATGGCTGATTCTCTGTAATTCCGAAAGACACAGCAGTTCCTGTCTACCACTGAGCAGAATTGCTGCCTAGTACCTACATGTTCAAGCATCCTTTTCAGTTGTGGAGCATCTCTTCAGCATTGGAGGGCATGTCATCAGAGGCAACAGCTGGTCACTTTTAAAAAGCCAGTTATAAACTTGAGTTGTCATGGAATCATTTTTAACACTTAAAATATAGTTGAGATGTGATTTAAAAACTATATATGGTGTGGTGTGTGTTATGCAGCACTCCGGATGTAGTAACTGAAAAATGACAAATAAATTGTATCAAATGCGACTTTATTAAACATTTTCTTTCATTGACATTATCGTAATAAAATTCCTCTAAAACAGAAGCACACAGCTATGTTGTACCAATGGGAGACTTTTACAACTCTAAAATGAAGCATGTTCAAGAACCTCGAGAACACGATCCCAGGAAAAAATATATATTCATATATATATATATTTATTTCATTTTTCATATACTTTTATATCTTCTATATTTTCACTTATAATAAAAGGCACTTGGAATATGTTTTAAAATACTGACATTTAAAATATCTCAAAAAATGTGCAAAAAATAACTTGGATACAGGCCTCTGGTGGCCTTAGTCTTGAATTAACCCTTTGTGCACTGCTGTGGCACTTCAGTCAATGAATGGCATCCCTTGTAAGTGGCACTAATATTGCTAGCTATCACAATTTAGTGCCCCAGATGTTCCTGTGTTCAGCACATACTGTGACTCTCGTTATAGCTTCATTATTCATTGGCGTCAATTAGCTTCTTGTTTTTAACCCTTTCGGGTAAAAAGTACCGCTTCTTTTCAACTATGACAGATAGGGGTTCATTCTAAAAAAGAAAACATAAATCCAACATAAAAGTTATTGCTATTGATCCTCAAAACCAGCAAATTATAGAACCATATCAACCCACTGAGAATCAGTTGACTTATACATTTGACATTTTCAACTGTTGGCAATTGGCACATCCCCTATAATATAGACTCCTGGGGAAGACAAAAGTGCAGAACATTACATGACAGAACGTGCCCAAAGGGTTAATGATTCAAACAGCTTATTTTATATTGAAATATGTGGAACCTGGAATAGGATCCGTGTCAATTTCAGCTTTCTCCACCCAGCAGCCTAGAACCCTAGCCTGGTCCCAGATCCATTTGTGCTGTCTAGCCAACTCCTATTGTCATTGTCATGAATTCGCCAGACTGAACAAACAGATCTGGGACCACGCTACCAGAACACTCCTCTATCTCTCTCTGGCTTCAATGAGCAAGAGAGACAGAGGAGGAGAGAGAGATGAAGGGATGAAAGGACAGAGGGGATTGGACTGGGGAGAACAGTCATGTTTGAGGATTCCACTGTTGCCAGGGAAACCTAGCCTACTTATTAACACCTGTTACCGGTGACATCATCTGACTCTGAAATCACACTGGAGGTTGGTCCACTGACATGGAGGTGGTTTGCTTCTACCATGCCTGCCTGGAGGGAGATAGAAATGCTGGCCACCAAAGAGGAGGCTAGAGAGTGTGTCCATGTGTGGAGCACTCTCCGTGTGTGTGTGTGACCACAGTGATTAAGAGTGGCCGAGGCAGAAATAGAAATGTGCAGTGAATCTGCACAGCACAAATCCTCCCTTGTCTTGTCAGAGACAGCACTGCAGCCTCCTGCACTGCAGCCTCCTGCACTGCATGCAGCCTCCTGCACTGCATGCAGCCTCCTGCACTGCATGCAGCCTCCTGCACTGCATGCAGCCTCCTGCACTGCAGCCTCCTGCACTGCAGCCTCCTGCACTGCAGCCTCCTGCACTGCAGCCTCCTGCACTGCAGCCTCCTGCACTGCAGCCTCCTGCACTGCAGCCTCCTGCACTGCAGCCTCCTGCACTGCAGCCTCCTGCACTGCAGCCTCCTGCACTGCAGCCTCCTGCACTGCAGCCTCCTGCACAACATTACTTATTTTAACCCTCTCCTTACAAACCCCAAACATATTTAGCCAGAGAGGATTATACTGGATATCTGGGTTTGTTTACTGTGTGTGTGAGTGCCACATGCATGTTTTAGTGTTTTACCCTGTCTGTCTGCATGCGTGCCTGTTTGTGTGTGCCTGTCTGTTTGTGTGTGTATATGCCTGTTTGTGTGTGTGTGCCTGTTTGTGTGTGTGTGTGTGCCTGTTTGTGTGTGTGTGTGCCTGTTTGTGTATGTGTGTGCCTGTTTGTTTGTGCCTGTTTGTGTGTGTGTGCCTGTTTGTGTGTGTGTGTGCCTGTTTGTGTGTGCCTGTTTGTGTGTGCCTGCTTGTGTGTTTTTTACTCTAACCCTCTGGTGAAAAGCTTTGTGGCGACCGCTGACCGGCTAGAGAGGGAGTGAGAGAGTTCAGCCTTTTGGCTTTAATTTATATACAAAAAAACAGAGAGCAGACAGAGTTCAGTGACCTAGTTTCCCTGCTGGCTGGCAGCATCAGGCAGGGAGAGGAGAGAGAGAGAAACGGGGCGGGCGCGGACTTCAGAGACGAGAGGCCCTGGTGAGGGTGGGATGGGCTCTCTCTACCCTGTTCATTAATTTCTCCATTCACCCCCCCTCCTCCTCCTCTCCAGGCTACCCACCATTTTAGATGTTCATATTGTAATTCAGTTGATGTTGTCATGGGGATCCCTTCCTCTAAACCTAGGTCTGGTAAACCCTTCGTCTAGCCTAGCCCTAGGTCTGTTAAACCCTTCGTCTAGCCTAGCCCTAGGTCTGGTAAACCCTTAGTCTAGCCTAGCCCTAGGTCTGGTAAACCCTTCGTCTAGCCTAGCTCTAGGTCTGTTAAACCCTTCATCTAACCTAGCCCTAGGTCTGTTAAACCCTTCGTCTAGCCTAGCCCTAGGTCTGTTAAACCCAATGCCTAACAGATGCCCTTTATGTTTGCATTCAGAAGTTCAGAACCCATCTTCTCCTCTGGATGGTGCTGTGTAAATTGGACACTGATTAATGTGTCCAGTCTGTGTAGCTATGGGCCTTTATACCACCACAACCACTCCATCTACTGGACCACATGGTCACTTTGACAGCACCATAAACATCATGTGTGGGTCTGGAGGTAAACCCTGCCAATAGATGGACTCAGCGAGTGTGTGGGTCTGGAGGTAAACCCTGTCAATAGATGGACTCAGAGAGTGTGTGGGTCTGGAGGTAAACCCTGCCAATAGATGGACTCAGAGAGTGTGTGGGTCTGGAGGTAAACCCTGCCAATAGATGGACTCAGAGAGTGTGTGGGTCTGGAGGTAAACCCTGCCAATAGATGGACTCAGAGAGTGTGTGGGTCTGGAGGTAAACCCTGCCAATAGATGGACTCAGAGAGTGTATGGGTCTGGAGGTAAACCCTGCCAATAGATGGACTCAGAGAGTGTGTGGGTCTGGAGGTAAACCCTGCCAATAGATGGACTCAGAGAGTGTGTGGGTCTGGAGGTAAACCCTGCCAATAGATGGACTCAGAGAGTGTGTGGGTCTGGAGGTAAACCCTGCCAATAGATGGACTCAGAGAGTGTGTGGGTCTGGAGGTAAACCCTGTCAATAGATGGACTCAGAGAGTGTGTGGGTCTGGAGGTAAACCCTGTCAATAGATGGACTCAGAGAGTGTGTGGGTCTGGAGGTAAACCCTGTCAATAGATGCACTCAGAGAGTGTGTGGGTCTGGAGGTAAACCCTGTCAATAGATGGACTCAGAGAGTGTGTGGGTCTGGAGGTAAACCCTGCCAATAGATGGACTCAGAGAGTGTGTGGGTCTGGAGGTAAACCCTGTCAATAGATAGAATCAGAGAGTGTGTGGGTCTGGAGGTAAACCCTGCCAATAGATGGACTCAGAGAGTGTGTACTCTCTCTACAGAGTGAGAATCTGTACAGGGCCTCTTCTATAATGGTGTGATTGTCAGTGAGGATTATTATTATAAATTGGCCATCCCCTGACCCCACTCACCTGGGTCGTGTTCATTAGGCACCAAACGGAATGAAAAACTAAGGGACAATCTATGCTCAGAAACACTACTTTTCCATTACAAAACATGTTTTTCTGTTTTCTGTTGCATGTCCTAATGAACACAACCCTGTTCGGGACAGGAAGGACCATCATCCCTACAGCCCCTCCATATCCCAGGCCAGCCCAGGGAGAAAGCTGACTTACAGAGCAGCCATCACAAGAAATATCAAACAAAACTTCAACATCACAAAATGTCTCGTCTGAACATCGATGACAACAGAACAAACAAATGACTAACAAAAACTACCATAACTGTAATTATTCTCAAAACGATGGACATACCGTATGGACAATAAAGTCTGGACATACCATATGAAAAATAAAGTATGGACATACCGTATGAAAAATAAAGTATAGACATACCATATGGACAATAAAGTATGGACATACCATATGGACAATAAAGTATGGACATACCATATGGACATACCGTATGGAATATAAAGTATGGACATACCGTATGAAAAATAAAGTATGGACATACCGTATGAAAAATAAAGTATGGACATACCATATGAAAAATAAAGTATGGACATACCATATGAAAAATAAAGTATGGACATACCATATGGAAAATAAAGTATGGACATACCATATGGAAAATAAAGTATGGACATACCATATGGAAAATAAAGTATGGACATACCATATGGACAATAAAGTATGGACATACCATATGGACATACCGTATGGAATATAAAGTATGGACATACCGTATGAAAAATAAAGTATGGACATACCGTATGAAAAATAAAGTATGGACATACCATATGGAAAATAAAGTATGGACATACCATATGAAAAATAAAGTATAGACATACCATATGAAAAATAAAGTATGGACATACCGTATGAAAAATAAAGTATGGACATACCATATGGAAAATAAAGTATGGACATACCATATGGAAAATAAAGTATGGACATACCATATGGACATACCATATGGAAAATAAAGTATGGACATACCATATGGACATACCATATGGAATATAAAGTATGGACATACCATATGGACATACCGTATGGAATATAAAGTATGGACATACCATATGGACATACCATATGGAAAATAAAGTATGGACATACCATATGGAAAATAAAGTATGGACATACCATATGGACATACCATATGGACAATAAAGTATGGACATACCATATGGACATACCGTATGGAATATAAAGTATGGACATACCGTATGGACAATAAAGTATGGACATACCATATGGACAATAAAGTATGGACATACCGTATGGACATACCGTATGGACAATAAAGTATGGACATACCGTATGGACATACCGTATGGACAATAAAGTATGGACAATAAAGTATGGACATACCGTATGGACATACCGTATGGACATACCGTATGGACAATAAAGTATGGACAATAAAGTATGTACATACCATATGGAAAATAAAGTTTGGACATACCGTATGGACAATGGAAATGTAAGACTTTTAAAGAAAGATTGAGAGAGAGTGAGTAGAGGGGGAGGGGTATTTGGCTCTTCAGGGGAATGTTTCTTGTGTTGAGATGCTCCTCTCACCTGTCCTCTTCTCCTCTCACCTCCCCTCCTATACCCACATAACATGGTTCACTCAACATTCTACATCCATCATATCTCTGCGACGCCAGCTTATGGAAGGACCCCAGAGTCCACAGAGAAAGGTGGCCATTTCAAGCCTGAGCGTAAATGAAGGGAAAACCAAGGTAGTGAAGATGGAAAGAGAAAGAGAATGTTTCCAGAGAGCCACAAGTACAAGTTGGCAGGTCCATGTTTTGATAAACGTAACAAACACATTGGTGTGTACAGTATAAGTGCATGTTGAATGCATCAATCCAACCATACGGATTCTAACATAAGTCAATTGTTCTAAAGTCTGTGAATTAACCCCACTTCCTTGGAAAAGTGAAGTGAGGCAGTTTGTAGTGTGGCTGTGTTCTGTGACCAGCCCAGCTGTACGTAGCAGTAAAGCCTGATTCACACCGTAGGACCAAACCATGCCTAACTGTAGCAGCCTGGCCTGGTTACGCCATCATGCTGAACCATGCTAAACAGAACAATGTGAACAGAAAATCCCAGCCAGCACGGTACGGTTTGAGTCAGTCCTATAGTGTCAATCAGCCTGTGTCACACACCCCGTGGTTCAGGATACACAGCTCCCAGTCTACCCTCAAGGATGGATATTTTTTGTCACAATGTGGGACTGTTGAACTCGGGACAAAGCAACCAACAGCCAACTCCACAAGGACTCAGGACTCTTCACTGGACAGCCACCTGTTTTACACAGCTGCTTTTAATGAAAGGTCACTTCAAACACTGTTCCACAACACAGTGTGTTACTTAAACAGTGGACCTTTCATACCCAGTACTTAATTCACTGTGTCATTTAGAAGTAGAGTTGTTGTGGACAATAATAGATTGGACTGGGAGGCTGACCGGAGTAATTCACCTGTCCACCAGGGGGGTACATAACCACACCTGTGCCATAGACGTTACCGTGATGAAGAAGAAGAAGAATATTGGTCATTTGCTGGGTGATATAACACCGTTTGTCTGCCTTCTAAGACTTTAGCTGCTCTGCGTCCTTACACAAGCCCCTAGTTTGCAACAACAAGCCCGTCACATATCATTGTGGAAAGGGCTGGTCCACGATGGTCACCCTCCCCGAATCGGGAAAAGATTGTCAAAAATAGTCATCAAAGTGCTCACGTTTAGTTTCGGTCATGTTTGAGGAGAGTTGTTGAGAGGTTAGCAGCAGTTGTGAGGTTTACATCACTATCGCCTGGGTTGATGTTCTGACTAAAAGGGGGTTGTGTGCTCCTTGGTGGGATGTCATTCTGATTGACATCCAATAGCACCAGCCTACTATTTAGAGTAAGGAGATGCAGTCAATTCATCCATAATCCCCTTCTAAATCAGTTTGACTTCACTTCCGATAAAACAGGAAGTTTGTCCAATTGTGTTCACAGCACTTTGTAACCTTTAAAGCAGCGGTCTGGGGACGTACTGTG